>NC_051322.1:9589127-9892157 GCF_015220235.1 Choloepus didactylus
GCACTAAAAGCCACTGTCCACAGCTGATATTGTGGTGTGTGCACGGTGCTGTGGGAAACACTCCCTGTCACACTGGGACCCTTGGCGTGGCTCTGGGCTGTGGCCCTGGCCCCAGGCAGGAGTGTCCCTAGCCCGCCAGGAAGATGACTGCAAGGGGTGTGGTTTCTTTCTCCTTTTGGCTCCCCTCTGCCCTCCTGGCTCCGAGACAATTAGCAGCAGGTGTGGGAAGGGCTATCTTCCATGCCAGATATCGAGGTGTTGGCGCAACCCATTCCTGCCACGATTCACTGCACAGTTCTCACCGCCATATCCCATTTTTTTTTTTAAAGAACTAATCCATCTCCAAATGCCAACCCATGGTTTCCCCACACCGCAGCACGGCCGCCGGACTTTCAGCAGGCTCACTCACTCGTTTCAGAATGCAGACTCCCGTTTCACCAAATGCATGGTCCCTGTGGATTTAGCAGACCTTGTCTGGCTGGTGCATCCCTGGAACTGGTGTTCTGGGTCACTTTCTGGCTTTTATCTAGTATATTTCACGGAGGTGTTTTTTTTGCCCTGTCTCCCTAGCCACCATCTTAGGTTCTCCCCCAGTAGGTTGAATTTAAAGAAATTAAATTAAAAAAGTGTATATTCATTAAAAAAACCTTCAAATTATAAAAGAAAACATAACAGAAGTGGTGAGAGTACATGATGGAAAAAGTATAACAAGCAATGACAAACCTAAAAACTGGCACAGCTATAGTAATAGAAAAAAATACACTAAGACAAAAACGTAAGACATCATTAAGTGTATTATAGAGTCATCACATAAAGAAAAAGTTTCAATTCTCTAGGTTGAAATAACAATTCAAAATATCTAGGATGTAGCAGCATAGCCTTACAATATATAAAGTAAAAATTGAAAGAAACAGATAAAATAGCCAAATTCATCATTATATTAGGAAATTTCAAAATATCTCTCTATCTTTGATACTCATATAGGCCATAAGTTAGTAAAGATAAGGAAAATTTGAAAAAAACAAGGATGATCCATATTTAAAGTGAATTTGAGGACCCATTACCCAACAATCAGAGAGTAAGTATTTTTATTAAATACATATAAAACATTTTAAAAATTGGTCAAGAATAAATCCATAGAGAATACTAAATAAATTCCCAAGGACTAGCATTATGCAGCTAATTTTCTGACCACATTCAATTGTCAAATTTTTTTTAAAAGATAACTTTAAAATGTCATGTACTTTAAGAAAACAAAAATCACTTCTAAATACCTCATAATAAATTCAAAAATAAATTCATAAAGAAATGAATAAAGAAATGAAAATATATAAACCACTTACACTACAAAAGAAGGGTGGATAAAAAATATGAGCTAATAATCTAAATTAAGAAGTTAATAAAATAATAAGTAAATAAATGCAGAGAAATTTTTAAAAAGTGATGAAACATAGATATATCTGACAGAAAAAAAAGATAAAAAAGACTTGATGAAAGAGATATTTGTTTTTCCAAATGCCTAATAAATTAAACAAACCTCAGCAAGACTTTTTTCTTAATAAAAAAATAAAACTAAATGATGTAAGGCAAAACTAGTGATGCAACAGATATCAAATATATGCTAATATGAGAACACTGAGAGGTTGAAAGTTTAAAAATGTAAAAAGCTTGACTTTTGTAAGCAATGTCTGGTTGAGTTGTTTTTTTAACCCATTTAATTCTTAATCTTCTATTTAGTATATGCAATTTCTGATACATTTATCTTTCTACCTGCTGTTTAACTGTTTTCTATTTGACCCATGTCTTCTAAATTTTTCTCTTTTCTTGTCCTCCATTGAGTTTATCAAATATATTTTTATTATTCCATATGTTCTTTCCATTATTTTGCCAGTTATGCAAGCCTTTACTATAATTTTAGTAAAAGAAATATACGTTTGGACCTATTGCAGTATAATATAAATTGTTTTGCTCCTTCTGCAATAATGCTAGATGACCCTTACAACACTCTAACTATGCTTTTGCCTTCCTGTATTTTGCATTGCTGTCATATATATTAAATAAAAGTAAAAATCATATATATCAAAGTTCACAACACATTATCAGTAATTTTGTATCATCAACATTCACCTGTATTTACTCATACATTTTCATTTCTTGTGCAATTCATTTCTTTGGCATTTTTATTACCTCCTGAAAAAGAAACAAAGAACACCAGAGATGAGGAATGTATAAGTAATCAGCACAAAAAACAATACTAATAATGTCTCGTGTACTTTAAAATTAAATATGTAGATAGATAAAAAGGTAGGTAATTAAAGTGCATGACAACATAATGCAAAAGTCAGGAGAAGAAAAAGTACTGAAATATTTTAAGGTTCTAGCATAATCAGGGAATGAGTAAAAGTAATAATTGTATTCAAATGTAATAAATATAGCATGTCATATCCCTTTACTAAAAAATTGTACAACTTACCAGTTAATGGAAAGAAAACATGGAATTATAAAAAATATGTGTTTTTTCTAAAGGAAGAGAAAGAATATAAAATAATAGTAAAATAGAAAACTTATAGAAAAGTTGGTAGACATAAACACAGCTATGTCAGGGCTCCCAAGACCACACTCAGTTTCAATGATTCATTGGAAACACTCAGAGATCTCAGAAAAACTAGCAAACTCAGTTACAGTTTACTGCAGTAAAAAGATATAGATTAAAATCAACATTACACAGGGAAGTGTCCAAAAGACACCAGGCATGAACTTTCTTCTAATTTGCCATTCAGACAGTGCTTAATTCTCCCAACAGAGAAGTATTTCAACAACACACATGGAAAACTGTCAACCAGGGCAGTTTGCTTGAGCCTTGGTGTCCAAAGTTTTTATTGGGGATCAGTAATGTAGAAATTGGAACATCTGCATGACTGACCTCAGTTGCTCAGTTTTTCCTCCCACCGGAGCTCAAATTGATACAACCCAGATCGAGGCCCCCACCACAAATTACATTGTTAGCATAATCTATCTGGAAAGGCCCAAGGTCCCAGGTATACACGGACACCCTTATCAGGCAAGACATTCCAAGGGCTTAAAGGTTTTCTCCCAGGACTCAGTCAGGGACAGTTCTCTGAAATATCTAGGGTTTGAAAATCCCAAGCCTGCTGTGTTAAATGCCACACTTGCACAATAACTATATCAGAAATTACATTAAATGTGAACGGATTAAATTCAAGAAAAGACTAAGATTTCCAGACTCTATGTTAAAAAAAAAAAAATACTTCAAATGCATGTTGCTTATAAGAGACATGCCTTAAGTATAAAGAACAGTGAAAAACTGAAGTAAGAAGGCAAAATATATGCCACCCTAACACTAACCACAAGAAATCATATTTAGTCATATTCATATTAGATATTCAGTTTAAAATGATTTCCAATTGCCTTTGGAATTTTTTCCTTAAAATAGCCAAAAACTGGAAACCACCCAAATGCCCATCAATAGGAGAATGGTGAGATATAATGTAGCATGATCAAACACTAGAATAATATATAGCAACAATAAGAATCAATGATCAAAAATTACATGCACAAATATAGATGGAAATAGCAAACATAATATCGAATAAAAGAAGCCATACATTCCATCTGTGTAAAGTTCAAAATAGGCAAAATTAACACATGGTGTTAGAAATCAGCATAGTGGTTATCTTTCATTGGGGAAGGGGGTAGTGACTAGAAAGGGGCATGTAGGTTCTTCTGAAACAAAAAGAGATGTCAGTGCTAATTATTAGCATTATTTCCTGCACTGAAACCTTTTCATTAAATATTTATTGCTGTCACATCCACATGTGTTCTATACACAAGGGCAGAGATACAGAACAACATTAAACAAAAAAAAAAGTACAAGGGAAAATGAGACGGAGAAAATCTAGCAGATCTGAAACTAAACCCTGGATTTTCCCTCCCAAATGCAATGCCACTGACTTCCCCTTCTCTGCTGAGAACCACTCCTCATTTATAAATCCTCAGGGTGGCCCTTGACTCTTTCTCTTACACAGAGCATCCAATCAAGTAACAAACCCTGGTGACCTTCAAAATATTTCCAGACTCTTCCCTTCCTACTTCTGCCCTTCTTCACCACCTGCACAGAGCTGCCTCCTGCCTCGCCCAGATTGGTGCAGAAGCCTCCTAACTCTAGAGCCTTCTAGCATCCACTCTTGCCCCATGTTCTCAGCACAGCACTCAAATGCTCCCTCTAAAAAGACAGATTATACTACTCCCTTGCACAAAGCCCTTCCACTCCCAGTTTGCTCAAATGACAGCCCAGATTCGTGGTGTGTCCCCATTACGTCTTGGTTCTCATCTCCTACCACTGTTTCTGGAATGCCCCAGGCATTCTCTTACTTCAGAGCCTTTGCTTCATTCATGTAATTCCTCTGCCTGAAAACTTCTTCCCAAATGCCCTTTTTGCCACACCCCTCTCTTTAATTCATGTTTAAGCTAAAATGTCTCCACTTTCAGGATGTTGGCAATGGGTGTACTAGTTAATATTCCAAGCAGTCACACACATTTCAATGCCCCCTTGTGTGTCGATGTTCCTTTTCCTACAGCACTAATTAACTCCAACGTACCATAATATTTACTACTTTATTAAGTTCATTTTCCACCTCCAAGCAGAATGCAAGTTCCTTTCATGTTTTAAGTTAGATTTAAAACACAAAAGAATCTTCCTTGATGTAGTTTACCAGAAATAATCCTGAAATGCAGGGACACAAGAAATCATAAGAATCATGAGTTTACAAGTCTCAGTATTTATTACGACATTATTGGTTATTAAATGATCATAAAAACCTGAAAACCATCAGTAGGGATTTGCTAAATAAATTTTAGCTCCTCCAATGGATAATTAGATCTTCTGTGAAAAGGACATGACTGGTGGCAGCATAACATTTTCAACAGAATTATATATTTGCATGTGGTTAAAAGGGGAAATTCTAGGTTGTATATATGTTGCTAGAATAATTTTTTCAAAAAGCCATAAGACTGTACAACACAACAGTTAACCCT
The DNA here is from genome assembly GCF_015220235.1 of Choloepus didactylus. NCBI lineage: Eukaryota > Metazoa > Chordata > Mammalia > Pilosa > Megalonychidae > Choloepus > Choloepus didactylus. Next base: position 9,594,183 of record NC_051322.1, read on the forward strand.
ACTGTAAACTATGGACTCTAGTTAATAGTATAATTATAACAGTATTCTTTCATCAATTGTAACAAAGTTACCACACTCTGTATTTTCTGCATGAATTTTCTGTAAACCTGTAACTTTTCAAAGACAAAACCAAACCAAAAAAAAAAAAAAAAAAAAGAAAAGAAAAGGATGAGGCTACTCTAACCATTATGGTATGTGGAATTATAGTGTACAGATATATTGGTAGCCAAAAATACATACATAAATGCATTCATATCTACTTACATAAACAAGGGGCAGAGCAAGATGTACATCATGCTACAATGTCATGTTTATAAATAATATACATAACCCATTTCTGGAAGGAAACACAGATATCTTATAACAGAACCGACCTTCAGAGTGGAAAAACCATGTCACTGGAGGTAGGTTAGAAAGCACGAATTCCCTTCCATGTTGCAGTTTTAAAATTTCGTACCACACATACGTAATCACTATAAAACAGTTAACTGATGGATTACTCAAAAATAGCAACAGAGGCATATTCTTTAGAAATATGGACCCAACTACTAAAATGTACAACTAAAGTGGCATGGGGTCTCTTCCTTTTAAATGTATGCATGTATTAAATGGATAGATATAAAAGAAAGTTAAAAAGAAAAATAAATGATCTGATTATGTTCTCTTTCCTCAAAAAATCAAACATCTAATACTTAGGAAAATGGCTGCCCTGATACCTCCAGGAAAAGATCTATCTACTCCCTGTCTATCTGCTAAGCTTGTTCCCTGATTTAAGTATGTTTTCCCTCCTAAGAATAACCAAATGACTTTCTAGTACCTCCTCATCTCCTTCAGAGAAACAAATACTCAAATACTCACACACACTTTTAACCTTAGGACTTCCCAGTTTTACTACATTATTTTTTCTAAATTATGTGCTTCATGTTTCATGGACACATTTCAATCAAATATTCCATTAGGTTTTGATATGTCTTTTTCTCTTGCTCAATCTGGTACATAGCTTTCATAATCCCATCCTCATGCAAACACTCTGCAAAGTGAATTTATGCAATCTTTGTCCATGTGTGACACATTGAAAATGTATCAGGGAAGACATACAGCAGAAAGCAGAAAGAACGGATCAACAATGCACTATCAAGCTTGCAGTCAGGTCAGATGATGTATTGTTTCTGAATACCAAGGCCCAAGTCTACTGTGCCAATTGCAAGCTCACAATAAACATGTGAGGTTTTTGCTTCTCTTCCGTAATGAATAAATCACATATTTTTCACTTGTTCAACCCAACCACTTAGGCTATATAAGGGGTTAAAACAGCTAGCTAGCCTAAAGCTGACAATTAATGTTGATTATGCAAATTTAAAGTCTGGCTGTCCCACTAAAAGGCAATATTTAATTTCAGTATAGTTGTCCACTCAGGACTAATCACAAATGTCATCTTGCTTCTTAATTTTGGAAAAGACTCCCTAAGGCCAGACTTCCTGAGGAGTTCCCATAAATCCCAGAACTCCAGCCTGATGCTTCTGTCTTTATTAAAGCCCTATGCTCTGCCTTCCAAGGGTGAAGATGGACATTTATTCATGTTTCAATGTGAAAGAAAGATGAAGGAGTATCAGGAAAGCCACCTGGAAACTGGATGTATCAGTCAGGGTTCTCCAGAGAAACAGAATCAAAAGGATAAATACACACGCGCACGCACACACACACACACACACACATATATATTTATATATACTCAGATATATGCCCAGATCCCCAACCCCAGCTCCCAGTCACTACCTCCTGCCACCGGCTCTGCCAAAAATCCTGTTTCCACAGCGACCCCAACTGAGGACAAAATGGCCACTTGTGTGAGCAAGCCCACACCAGCACACACAGACCTCCCCAAGCCCCTGTTTTTCCCGTCTCCTGTCCCCAGGCCTGGCTCTACCAGGAGCCCTTGGCCACCAGCCACAGTGGGGCCTCAAAAAAAGAAAAAAAAAAAACACTACTTTACACATATATAAAGAGATTTATTTTAAGGAATTGGCTCATGCAATTGGGGGCAGGGGTGACAAGCAACTCTGAAATATGTAGAACAAGATGGCAGGCTGGAAATTATGATGAGTCAATGTTGCAATCTTGGATTCAAATTTGTAGGGCAGGCTGGATAGTCAGGCAAGAGTTGATGTAGGAGTGTGGAGGCAGAATTTTTCCTTCTCCAGAAAACTTTACCCTTTGCTCTTTAAGGCCTCCAACTAACTGGGCAAGACCCACCCATGATTGTAGTGGGTAATCTCTTTTACCTAAAGTCAACTGATCACAGATGCTCATCATGTCTACAATATACCTTCACAGCAACATCTAAGTTAAAATTTTAGCAAATAATTGGGCACCATAACCTAGTCAAGGTGACACATAAAATTAACCAAAACACCAAGTTCTTAATAGGACCCTGACCATCAACGGCCATATATCTTGGCAAAGTCTTTAAGAATCTTAGATCTCTTAATGTGAAAGTGTGGCCAACTTGCTCATTCTAAGATTCTTTAAGATCTTAAATTTCATGAATGTCTGTGCGGTCATTTGTACATGTGAGGTGATTTTGCCTGTCATTTGGGGAGGACAGATGACATTATACACATCATTACATAGACTTTTTCAACCAGGTGCTCAGCAGGTATCACAAACAGTTTCAGTTACTGGTCTAATATTCTGAAAAGCTGAAATATAGACAATTAGAACTTAGAAACCTGAAAATCTTATAGTCACAAAGAGCATCTCAAAAGACATTATCTGTCACTCCTCCGCATTTTATAAGAAAAATGTGCCTCTCAAAAAGACTGCTTCTTCAGGAAAATACATTGAGTTCAAAACATAAAAACAAAGAAGATCCCATATCAGATATTACTGCAGGAAATTCAAAATCTGTCTCACCAATAAACATCTGAGGAAACAACTGACTTTCTTTAACAAAATCCTGCAAAGTTTAGATGATAGAACTCTAAAGGATGTCTTGCAGCTCCTGATAAGGTAATATACTGCTACTGGAAAGAACACACTGGGGAAATTTAAATTTACATAAACACATTTTTACTTATCCCTGCAAAGTAGCACTTTAATAAGCTTAATTCTAACACTTACTAGCATCTAATAAGCAACTGTTAAATGAATTCATTCCCTCATTTTGAAGAGCAGATGGAACGTCTGGTTGATGTGTTCAGAGATGTGCTGGTTAAACCAGTAACAAGTACTTGCAAACGTTTTGCTGATGGTCTTTGTGCTTCTTCCACAGGGAGATTTATGAACACAACAGAAGCTAGGCCTGGAGAAATGGTTAGGAAGAAAAACATCTGTACCTTTAGATAAATGACAAGAAGAAGGAATATTTAGAGTCTCACAGCACACTAGTATTTAGCACTCAGTGGCTGGGTGCTTGCTCTCCTGAGACCAGAAATGAGAAGCCTTCACCCATGCAAGACCATCTTTTTACCAGCCAGGCACTATACTGGCATATAAACACTATTTTATCACTTGAAGGGCAAAAAGAAGCTAAACGATTCACCCGATTGTTAACTGTTTGGAAATAAAGAACATTCTGGTTAAAGAGATTGAGTTGATTAAAGTATGGATTAAAACTGAGAAGCCCTGAAAGAAAGAGATCTGTCTATTTAAGCCAAAGTTCTAATATTTATTTGTGCATGAACTAACTTTTCTGAGGAAAACCTAGTAACACTTAAGAACAGTTCATCTTTTGCAGAATACATGTTAGGAACGCTATTTTACACCACTGGCTGCTATTTATACCTCTATAATCCATCATTCACCCATCTCTAGAAGGCTGGAAAGACCATGTCATGCAGCTGCTGAACATCTGGCTTTCCATCCCCTCAATAATGAAGTTTACATCCCTGAATATCACACTCAAGGCCTTGAGGGATCTGACCTCCAGTCTGTTTCTTCAGTCTCTTCTTTCATTGCCAACTGGCTTTTTCTCTTAGGGCAAAGAATGAAGCATACTTAATCATGAACGGATGTAGCTAATTGGTGAGGAAGCAGTTAAATATAAATGAGAGAAGGATGACTAAAGGAGCAATATTCCAGAGATGACTGGAGTTGGACACAAAGTTATAAATAGGAAGAAATAGCTCACACTCTGATGTTGACAAAACGGAGGTAAGATGTGTACTGCAGAAATGAAATTAAATGTTGGGGGTGGAAATGATGTAAGATCATGACCTAATTCCCCAATATTTTTCCCGAAGTAGGAAGTAAGGTCATCTGCTGAGGTTGAAAGGAGCAGGGATTGGGATGGTGGTTGAAGAACAAGGTGAAAATCTGGGCTCTTGGTCCAGGCAGATAGGAGTGAGAAATGACCCACATCTCACTGAGGGTCAAGCTGAGGCAAACCCTAATTTGCAGTGTCATGTGACTTAGCTGCCCAGAGCTCAACTGCCCAGGGGCTGAACTACTGGCAAATTTTATATAAAGAGAGACATATATCATATGTATATATAATATTTATTATAGCTGGTTTTATTTCCTTGCTGCAAAGTTATGGTTTTACTGTAGTGTTCAGTTAAAAAGTGGTTGTGATGAAAATTCCCTTTCTGTCATTGAAGAAATAGTTCATGGATGTGTATGGATAAACCAAAAGGCAAGGCAAGGCTATGGCTTGGAGATAATGAAAGTCCCTAATGAGGACAGATCTCTGTGAAGTTGATTATCAAATGGAGACCTGGAATGTTGGAGAACCTGTGCTAATAGAAAGAATTTTTAATATGTACTATTTCTGAGTTTATCTGAGAAATTCTTAGGGATAACAAGTTCTAGTCAATACATCTCAAAATATCCTAAAATTATGGCAGCAGTTGGAGTGAAGAGATTATGAATGTGTTCCCAAATCTTCAGTGAATGAGGAAAGTATATCATTTAGGATATTTCAGTTTTTTAAGTGATAGAAAACTTTATAGAAACTGAAGAATCTATTGACTCATGCATTTGAAAAACTTTGTGATAGTGCTGGCTTTGTGGATTTAAGGACTCTAATGACATTGCAAACAATAGATTCCTCTATAATGCTATTGCTGGGTTCTGCTTTGCTTTTCTTTGCATGTTGATGTTAGTTTTGTTTCCACAGGGTAGCAAAAAGTATACAGCATCTCTAACTTCATATGATAATATGTGCAAGTCCAGCAAGGAAAGCCAATACCTACTTGCTCAAAGGCCCGAGTGAGAGCTAATTGAACCCAATGCTGAAACACTGTATCCAGAGGTGTAAGGCACTAATTAGCTTAGAGCTGGCCATATGCTGTACTTCTAGATTTCAAACAAGTCATAAGGACTGAGATTGCGGAAGGCATAGATCCTTAAATGGAAATCAGGACCTGTTAAAATAAGATGAAAGAATATTGACAAAAGGAGTCCACAAGTGATAGTCACACCAGACTCCTTCAACTCCAAAAATCGTAAGGTATGAGTCCCAAGATATAACACAGAACATGTTGCTTTTATATAATAAGGCTTTTCAACTGCCCAAGTGTCCATGTAACCTCAACTCAGCCAACTTCATGTTTTACAAGCTGTCACTTTAAAATTCCCACTATAGTACCAATTTCTGTTTCAGTTAAGGTTAGTCACAAGCAAGAGAAACCAACACTATATACCATAAGTAAATGAGAAATTAAATGAAAGGAAATATTGGAAATCAACTGATTCTTTTGGAAGCCTAAAGAATCAGTCTTAAAGAAAATGTCATGGGTCAAGGATTCCTGGATGTTGGGTTACCAAGAACTCAGCCTCACATTTAAAAGGAAATTCAGAAATGAATGAGCTCCAGAGGAGAGGACACATTAGTTAGAAATCACGTTAGAATGATCCAGATTGAAATGAAAGGTGACTAGAGACACTGCAGGGCTATTTAGTTTGCTAGGCAACTGACAGCAATATACCAGGAAATGGTTCAGCTTCAACAATGGGAATTTATTCACTTATGGCCAGAGTTTGGGAAAATGTCCAAATAAAGGAAGCATGAAGGCGATGCTTTCTTCCTGAAGACGAGCTGCCGGTGATCCTTGGTTCTCTGCCACATGGCAAGGCTCACGGCGGCATTTGCTGGGCTCTCCTTTCTCTTCCTGGTTTCCTTGATTTCAACTTTTTGTTTCCATAGCTTTCTCTCTCTCTCTTTATTCCTCTCATTTATAAAGGACTCCAGGAAAAGGATTAAGACTCACCCTGATGAGGTGGGTTGCACTTTAATTAAAGTAGCCTCATCAAAAGATCCTGCTTAAAATGGCTCCACACTGACAGAAATGGATTATCTTTAAGAAAATGATTTGCTGAGGTATAGCTAGTTCCAAACCACTAGAAGGGTCAACCAAGATGGAGATGTAAGATGCTCCATGGTGCTGTTTCCCCAAAGAATCTTTGAACAATTAGCAACAACTGGCAGAATCATTTTACTGAAATCTCCAGAAAACAATTAAAGGATTTCAGTAACTGGACAAGTGCTGAATCAAGAAAACACAGCTTTAAAAGTGGTAGGAGAAAATCATGGCTCCCTTGCTGCCCACCCCCTCAGCGTGTGTGGGAACACCCTGCACTCTCTATGTGGTCCCTGGACCTGTTCCAGAGGAAACAAAGTAACCTTTATGCGCATAGTGGGCGCCTATATGTACATGCCAGTCTACAGGTGGCAGTCAGTAGGGCTGAACCAAGAAATGCATTTCTGGTTTGCCCTCCCAGAACCTGACCTGTGGGCAGCAGTAGCTTGTAGATAGTGAAAGCAGGGTAAAACAATTAAGTCAAAGCAGACTGGGTCAAAGAATGACCAGCTTTAGGCCATACAATTGAGCACCCAGAGTCAGGGGTGAGGGGTATCTATTTCATAGTGAGTAGAGGGGAATTCAGTTAACTGTAGAAGGGGGAAATCCTGAGGCCACAAGTCAGCACCAGCCCAGGACAGGGTACAGGCTTGGAAAGGATGGAAAGGAACCTGCACTTCACTTCTGCCTGGGGCTGAATTCCTATAGGAGGGCTAGCCGAAGAAAAGCACCAGCCAATAGAGAACCAATCTGCAAAGTCGGTGACAGCTATTTCTTTAGTCAGCTTGTTTCTGTTAGCTCCTGGGATTCAAGGAGATATCTGTGACATCACTAGCCAGATAAAATTTAAGGAACAGATAGCTCAGAAACTAAATGAAAGAGTTAACATTTGAAAATATTAAAATGCACGGAGTACAACAAAAGATTACAAGACAAAGAAATAGGAAATGATGGCCCATCCAAAGGAACAAGATACAAATTCATAAAGCATCATCTAAGAAGACCAGAATTTGGACTACCAGACAAAGACTTTACAAAATGATCTTCAATGTGCTCAAGGAGAAAAAGGAAAACATGAAGAAAGAACTAAAGGATATCAGGAAAATGAAAAATGATCAATATGAAATCTCAATAAAGAGATAGAAATGTTAAAAGGGAACAAAACAGAAATATTGGAGTTGAAGACCACAAAACCTGAAATGAAAAATTCCCTAGAAGGTTTCAACAGAAGATTGACACTGGTAGAGAAAGAATTACTGTATTTGAAGACAAGAAAATTGAAATGATTCAGGTGGAGGAGCATAAATAAAAATGAATGGAAAGAAGTGAATAAAGCCTAAGAGACCTGTGGGACACCACCAAGCATAAAATATTCACATTATGGTAGTGCCAGAAGGAGAAGAATAAGAGAAAGGAGACAAAGGAATATTCAAAGAAATAATGGCAGAAAACTTCCCAAATTTAATGAAAGACAGGAATATACACCTTCAAGAGCCCAGCAAAACCCAAACAGGAAATCTTGAAGAGAACCACACCCAGAAATATAGTAGTCAAACTGCCCAAAGCCAAAGACAAGTAGAAAGTTGTAAAAACTGCAAGAGAAAAGCAACATATTACGAGAAAAGGAGTATCAAAAAGTTTAAGTGAAGATTTCATATTGGAATCCATGGAAGCAAAAAGGCAGTGGGAAAAAATATTTAATGTGCTGAAAGAAAACAATTGCCAGCCAATAAATTTGTATCTGTCAAGACTGCCTTTCAAAAATAAGGGGAATATTAAGATACTCCCAGGTAAATGAAACCTGCCATGCAAGAAATGTCACAGGGAGATCTTCAGACTGAAAGGAAAGGGCACTAGACAATGGACTCACGTGGCATGAACGAAAAGACCTCTGGTAAAGGGGGCCATATAAGTAACTATAATGCCAGTAAAATTGTACTGTATTTTTTGGTTTGTACCTCCATTTTTTACTTCTTACAGTTTCTCAAATGCAAATGCATAAAAAATGATAAATCTATGTTTTACTACAGACAATGTATAAAGATATAGTTTGTAAGAAGTATAACTAAAAAGGCAGGTGGGCAGAAGGATATGGGAACAGTGTTTGTATAAGCTATTGAAGTTAAGTTGGTATCAAAGCAAACATGATTGTTATAGATTTAGGATGTTATATGTTAACCCCCTGACAACCAGAAAGAAAATATCTGAAAAATACAGATGAAATGAGAAGGGCCTCAAAAGGGTGCAATACAAAAAAATCAATTAAATATGAAAGGAGCATTAGTGAAATAATTGAGTAGCAAAATGGTATAGGACTTACAAAGACCAAGTAGCAAAATGGAAGAAGAAAGTTCTACATTAACAGTAGTTACTTTAAATGTTAGTAAAGTACTTTTTAACAGTAGTTACTCTCCAGTCAAAAGGCAAAGATTGACAGAATGGATAAAAAGGCATGATCCAACATTATGCTGTCTACAAGAAACTCACCTTAAATTCAAAGGCAAAAGTAGGTTGAAAGTGAAAGGACGGAAAGAATTATACCATACAAATAGTAACCGAGAGAGAGAGAGAGAGAGAGAGAGAGAGAGAGAGAGAGAGAGAGAGAGAGACCTGGGATAACTCTACTAATACCAGATAAAACAGACTGCAAGGCCCAAACTTTTACAAGGGAAAAAGAAGGTCACTATATACTGATAACAGAAAACATAATTATAAATATAGATACACCTAATAGCAGAGCCCCAAAACATATGTTGCAAATACTAACATATTTGAAGGGAGAAATAGAAGTTCCTAGGATAGTATTAGGAAACTTCAAAGCACAGCTTTCAGTAGTGTATAGAGCATCTATACAGAAGATTGATAAGGAAATAGAAGATGTGAACGATACCATAACCCAACTAGACCTATAGAGAACTTCACTCAGCAGCAGAATCTATTCTCCTCTATGTCACTTGGATCTTTCTCTAGTAGAGACCACACGTTAGGTCACAAAGCAAGTCTCAATCAAGTAAAAATTACTGAAATCATACAATGTATCTTTTCTGACTACAATGGAATGAAATTAAAAATCAGTAACTCTGGGAAAACTGAAAAAGTCACAAATATGTGTAAATTCGAAAATTCACACTTTAACAACCAATGGGTCAAAGAAGAAAGCACAAGAGAATTCAGGAAATATCCTGAGACTAGTGAAAATGAAAATACAACACACCAAAACTTTTGGGATTGAGCCAAGGCACTGCTGAGAAAGAAATGCATAGCTCTAAATGTTTACATTAAAAAAGAAGATCTTAAATCAGAGACATACCTCACAACTGCAGGATCTAGATAAAGATAAACAAACCAAACCCAAAGCGAACAGAAGGAAGGAAAACAAAGACTAGAGCAGAGATAAATGAAATAGAGAATAAAAAAAAATCAAGACCAAAAGTTGATTCTTTGAAAATATCAATAAAATTGACAAACCTTTAGCTAGACTGACAAAGAAAAAAAGAGGACATGAATAACGAAAATCAGAAATGAAAGCGTGCCCATTATTACTGACCTCATAGAAATAAAAAGGATTATAAGAGGATATTATGAACAGCTATACACACAAAAAATTAGATAACCTAGATGAAATGGACAAATTCCTATAAACACAAAATCTACCTACACAGACCCTAGAAGAAAGAGAAGATCACAACAGACTAATAACAAGTAAAAAGGTTAAATCAGTAAGCAAAAGTTTCCCAATAAGAAAAAGTCCAGGACCAAAGGGCTTCACTAGTAACTTTTGCCAAAATTCCAAGAATAATGAATGACAATCTGGCTCCAACCCTTCCATAAAATTGAAGAAGAGGGAACACTTCCTAACTCAATCTCTGAGACCAACATCACCTTAACCAAAAAGCCAGATAAAGATACCACAAGAAAATAAAATTGCAGACCAATATCTCTTATGAATATAGAGGCAAAAATCCTGAACAATATACTAGTAAATCAAATCTAACAGCACACTATAATAATTACACAACATGATCAAGTGGAACTTTTCCCAGTGTGTGGATCAACCTAAGGGTGCAAAGGTGGCTCAACATAAGAAAGGGTGGTTCAACATAAAAAAAAAATAAATCATTAATGTATTACACCGCATTAAGAGAATGGAGGAAAAAAAGGCATGATCATCTCAATTTACACAGAAAAGGCATTTCACAAAAATACAGCACCACTTCTTGGTTGAAAAACACTTAGAAAACTATTAAGAGAAGGAAATTACCTCAACATGATAAAAGGCATATATGAAAAAACCCACTAACATCCCATTCAATGGTGAAAGACTGAAAGCTTTCCCTCTACCATCAGGAAAAAAGACAAGAGTGATCACGATAAAAGACAAGAGTGATCACGATAAAAGACAAGGATACCCACCACTGCTACTCAGTATTGTACTGGAAATTCTAGCCAGAGCAATTAGGCAAGAGAAAGAAGTAAAAGACATCCAAAAGAGAAGGAAGAAGTAAAACTTTCCATATTTGCTGATGACATGATCCTTACATATAGAAAATCCTGAAAAATCCTCAACAATGCTATTAGAGCTGGTAAATGAATTCAGTAAAGTGGTGGGATAAAAGCTCAACACACAAACCTCAGTAGTATTACATACCACTAATGAACAATGTGATGAGGAAATCAAGAAAAAATTCCATTTAAAATAGCAATTAAAGAAATCAAATATCTAGGAATAAATTCAACCAAGAATGTAATGGAGTTATACATGGAAAACTACAAAACATTGCCAAAAGAAATCAAATAAGACCTAAATAAATGGAAGGGCATCTTAAATATTGTTAAGATGTCAATTCTTCCCAAAGTGATTTACAGATTCAGCACAATCCCAATCAAAATTCCAACAACCTTCTTTGCAGAAATGACAATGGGTAGTTACGGCAAAATGAGCATAGGGTTTCATTTTGAATGAAAAGAACATTCTACAATGGATGGTGGTGAGGTTACACAACATTGTGAGTCTGATTAATCCCACTGAATTATCGGAACAGTTCACTTTGTAGGAGTTAGGATGGGATGATTTGTGTTGTATGTGTATTTCCACAACTGGCGGGGGGGGGGGCGGGAAGAGAGACTATATAGGTAATGACAATTAAATACAATATATGATACTGAATGGGATCTAAAAATGGAAAAGGCTCAAAAGGACATTATTGAGACATAAGTAAAAATTGGAAGTAGAATGTATCTAACGACATTAAATTTCTTGAACTTGATAGCTGCATTTAAGGTAACTACGTAAGTGAATATGCTGATTCATAGGAAACACACATGTATTATATGTTCAAGGAGTATGATGTGTGCAACCTGCTCTCAAATGTTCAGAAAAATAGAAAATAAATGACTGATGATAGAAAGGAAGGAAGGAAGAAAGGGAGGGAGGAAAAATGATATAGCAAAGTTGGCAAAATGTTAAACTTGGTGGATCTGGGTATCTGGAGACTGGAGGTATGTTGGAATTCTCTGTATGGGATTTATATTATTTTTGCAACTATCCTGTAAGTTTGAAATTATTTCAAAATTTAAAAGCTAGAAAAAAACAACAACTTAGGACTGTATAACACAGCGAACCCTAATATAAACTGTAGACTGTAGTTAATATTCATCATTTCATCAACTGCAACAAAGATACACACTAATGCAAAGTGTTAATAATTGTGGTAATTTGAAGCTGTTATGTACCTCAGAAAAGACCATGTTCTTTTAAGCCTTTCCTGGATGGGACTGTTGATTAGCTTATTTCAGCTGAGATGTGACCCCCTCCCTTGATTCAGGGTGGGTCTTAATCCTCTTGCTGGAGTCCTTTATAACAGGATAAAACACATCCAGAAGCTAATAGATGATGAATTCAGAGAAGCTCCCACAGAAGCTAAGGAAGCCACTGAAGCCAGAAGCTGAAAGCAACGAAATCCAGGAGAGAAGGACCAGCAGATCCCTGTGCCTTCTCATGCAGCAGGTGTCCCTGGTGCCAGCAGCCCGTCTTCAGGAAGAAGGTGTCATCCTGTGGAAGCCGTAATTTGGACATTTTCATGGCCTTAGGACTGTAAACTTATAAGCTAATAAATCCCCATTGTTAAAAGCCAGTCTATTTCTGGTATATTGCATTCCAGCAGCTTTAACAAACCAGAACAATAATAGTGAATCTCTGACTGACGGGTGGGTAAACGGGAACCCTACATTTTCTGCATGATTTCTCTGTAAACTTTCCCTAATTTGAAAAAAAAAAAAGTTTTTAAAAGAAGAATATGTTATGAACACCAGGATACGAAGAATAACACAAGTCTGTGAACGGGATAGAGACTAGCAAAGCCGGAGCACATAAACCCCAAAGGAGAATTGCTACAACCATGAAAGAATAATGAATGAATATGATTTTATTCATCATTACAGAAAGTATTAGTAAAGAACCCAAAGACTGCAAAGAGAAACCAGGGGAGAGTGGAGGTAAAAAAACCAACCGACAAACAAAAAACAAAAATAACATCCCTGTGAGGGACTCCAAAGGGCAGCGGGGGAGAGCCAGCGTTCAGCCAGGAAAAGGGCATGGAGAGAGAAGTCTCTGGAGGGACGAGAATGGCCTCGCCTCGGGTTGTGCTGAGCCCTGGGCCGGCTCCAGTGCGTGGAGCGGAGGGTCACGGTGCAAGAGGCCGACACCCGGTGAGCCTGGAAAGCTGAAAGGGAAACCAGAGAACCCTCACTGAGGTTCTGTCTAAGGGAAACAGGCAACAACTGAGGATCCAGACAGGTGCAGTTACGTCAAAACTCGGGAGGCAGAGTCTAGAGACTGTCCCAAGGATGGAGAAAATACCACAGTCTAACAAAAACCAAAGTTTTTTAAGTTTGTCCAAATGGGCTGCATCAGTCTCTTCATTCTCTTGTGAAATTAACTCTACGTTTGTATTCCTAAATAAAGCAACCACAGCATACTGCAATACCTTCATCACTATCATGTCACTATCAACTTAATCTTAGAAGCTGTTAAAGATATTTTTTATCTCCTCACCTGCAAGCCATTCAGTAGATAACAATGTCATGTTATTTATTGCTAACATTCCTATTAAAAGTTTAAAAAGATAAAAAATTGCAATTGCTATATCATTCAACCCTCAAATGTCTTGATAATTGCATATGTGTTAGGGGCTGTGAAACATTTAAAAGAAGTATAAGATATAGACTATATTCAGGTCTATATGCTCAAGAATTTCATCACTGGCTAATAGAACTTTCCGCAATGACTGAAATGTTCTATAATCTGTGCCGTCCAACATGGTAGCCCCTGTGGCTATTGAGCACTTGAAATATGGCTTCTCGGACTAAGGAACTAAAATTTAAATTGTATTTTATTATAACTGATTTAAGTTTAAATGTAAATAGCTTGTGTGGTTAATAGCTGTAGTCTGAAATTGTAGTCTTATATGAAATAAATTGTGACACTTTCAAGACAAAACAGAATTAAGTTATACATTGTTAAAACCCAACATTTTGTAAAAGGAGATTTATACCAGGCTTTCTAATTATACTTTATGAATAAGAATACAAAAGTGATTATTAAATTCATTAAAATTCTCACAGGTGTCTTGATGAAAAGGTGGATATATGCAATGTCTCTTTTATCATGTTATTCCTTCCTAAAATGCAGCAGGCTCAACCGTGGTTTGGGGCCATTCTAAGTAGAGATTTCAGTATCCAGGAAATCAAGGAGCCATCACATGAACCGAGGGCACTGGCTGCTCTGAAGCTGACGGCAAGTGGCCTACTTCCAGACGTGAGGCTGTTTTCCAGGAGACCACAGGGAAATTCCTCTAACACAGAACTGACCATCGTATTGTTTTCTCCAATTGTTTTGTGGAAACTGCTCCCCTAACATGAAAGTAAATGAGGATTTCTTATTATTTCAGTTTGCTAAAGTTGTCAGAATGCAATATACTGAAATGGGTTGGCTTTTTCAAGGGGATTCATTAGTTTACAAATTTACAGTTCTAAGGCCATGAAATTGTCCCAATTAAGGCATGAAGAGGAAGATACCTTCTGTAAGCTAAGGCTGCTGGCATCCAGGACACCTCTGCCACATGGGAAGACACATGGCCAGTGTCTGCTGGTCCTCCTCTCCTGGGCCCGGTTTTAGAAGAGCTCTCTCAGTTTCTGTGGGTCCTTCTTGCTTCTCCCAGGCGTTTTCTTCCTCAGCTCATGTGCTCCCCTCATGAGCTCTCTTAAAGGACTGCAGTAAAGGATTAAGACCCACCTTGAATTGGATGGGTCACATCTGCATGGAAACAACCCTATCAAAAGGTCCCACCCACAATAGGTCTGTACCCACAAGGATTAAAAAATATAGTCTTTTCTGGGGTACATAACAGCATGCTTATACTCATCTTTCCCTCTAAATTTCAGATACTTTTCCTACTGATTTAGTTATTGGTAAGTGGTATAATCAAATTTAGAATTGCACACCTAATTTAGACCATTTGGATAAAATGCATACATAGATGACTGTTTTATTTTCCCTAAAACTAGTTCTGAAAAGGTCACCAAATGAAGAATTGAACAAATGCCAATAATCTAAAGAAAGGATTTCCTCTTCATATTTAATTTCTCCTTTTAACCATTTAAAGGCAGGACATAGTCTTTTTTGTTTGTTTTTTTCAACTACCTGAACTGAAAGGAGTATACTGATATAACATTATTAATGTTTACTGAGATACTTTCCTATGCACCAGCATTTCGAAAACAATAAGTGTTTGTAAACTCATCTAATCATCAAGGCAAGAAGGATGAGACAAGCACCGGTTTTATGCCCCTACAGAGATGAGAAATGAGCACAGAGAGATTCAACTCCCCAAGGTCAATAACTTATGTGGTGGAACCAGAACTCGAATCCAGACAGCCGGCTCTTAAATTTCACAACATACTTCCAAACTTGCTTTTAAACTTTACAACATACTACTTTTGTCAACTCCTATGTGTGCGTGAACACATACGTACACACACACACACACACACACACACACACACACACAAGGCAACTGAAAGAGTATCTGAAACTTATTTTGGAGAATAAGGAGACACACCTGCTCCTTTTCTTTGTCTTCCTACAGTCCCCTTGAAGAGGCTCCCTTCTTTGCCCCATGCTTCTGTCCTCTCTGCCCCATTGGCATAGGAACCACTTGGACAGCCCAGGGAAAGAGATCCCAGTCACAAATAATCCATAAATGTAATACACAATTCATACAGAAAGAATTATTTTTATGGGTGTAAGTGTTTTGCTGCCTATAACATATGATCAGGGGAATATTCAAGGAGCAATCTCTAAGGAGGTTCCATATAAAATATTCTAGCAAAATAGAAAAATACAAAATGAGACCTCAGCCATGCACAACACAGCCACGGCAAGGCCATTACAACCTGCATTTAGCAGTATCAGCTGAAAGAGAGTGTTAGGTGACCTGAAAGATACGACTCTGGCATTGACCATGAAGGCACACATTAAATGTACTCTCTGTCAATTACAATATTGAATCTAAGCTGAAAAATGGCCTTGGAAACTAGAATATTTAACCAGCGCATTGACCTTTAGCAGAGTTTTATAGAATAAGGCATAAACAACTTAGGAAAGCTTCATTTTCCTGGCTCTCTCTTAAGTCCGAGGCTGGTCAGTTTTCTGATGCTGATGTTAGAGAAGGTTGAGGAACTGGGTCAATAATGACGTCACATCACGTTAGGCACGTAACTTTGGTTGCAGAATAACTGAATTTTTCATTTGAAAGAGTGGGCAGCAGCCAGTCCATTAACATTATTTCTTCAAAGGTAATTAACAATTTGATGTTCAAATTTAATGCCCTTTACTCATTTCTAATCTTTTGGAGCAACTGAGGCATTTCATCTTTTACTAAATAATCTTTCCTGTTCTATTCTTTTTGTGTCCAAGTATATCACTCAAGATCCAATCAGGAGAATACAAACCACGCTAGGCATATTAAATAGAGAGATGTAACGCAGAGAATGCATTACACAATTGTAGGAAGTCTGAAAGCAAAAACTGGGTGCTGAGGAGCAAAGGGACTAGTGACCAAAAGAAGCTACTATCACTCGGGCTGGGGAGACAAAAAGTGATGAGAGTGGTTACCAGAATCTAGGAGAGAAGAGGCCCCAAGGGGCAGGTTCTCAGATCCTTAAACATCCTCCAAAAATATTTTTATTGCTACCTATTGAAGGAAACCTGAACATCCACCCTGGCACTCAGGGCCATCTGTAATATGTGTACAACCCAACTTTTTCACATTCTCTTTCTCTACACCTAACGCACCACTCAAAAAGTCTCGTCACTCTGTCTTGAGTACATCCCCTCTATTGTCTACTCTGTCCCACTTTTCTGCCCCGTAAGGCCCAGTTCAAATGTAATGACTGCTCCATGAAGCCCTGCAGGATAAGGTGCTTCCTCCTTTGGTCTACACAGCACTGCCAGCTCTTCTCTAATGACACTTCTCACTGCATTTGGAGTTTGGAGCAATTGGAAAACAGAGAAAACAGATGTTGGAGCAAACCTTTATTGACAACGCAGAAAACAGAAACACACATAGGCCTTTGAACTATACTATCTGCTTATTAGGAGTGGGAGACGTCATTCTGTAAAAGGGTCTGATGTCCAGATTTACAGAGAGACCAAGGGAAGTCCTAAAGAGAGGGCAGCAAACTATTGGGGCATATCTTTTAATTCTGAAATTTTTACTTTCTGAGATTTAAAAATGCTTGATAAAACCAAGGATTGGTCCTAAATTTATATAATCTAAGGTCTGGGTTCTGAGAAGAGGGGGTAATTCTTAATCTACATTCAGCAAGTACCTCTGGGAGCGAATTCTAGTCAAACAGAAGAAACACGGGGCCTGGGGCTTCCCTCTGGACTGAGTTCTGCTTGCTCTGAGCCAGGGTCCTGGGTACCGTGCTCAGGAGCAAGGAAGGAGATTAAAGTGTTATTTCTATGTTGTTTTGTACTTGCTTTAACTCATCTATTAAACAGCAAAGTGTTAAAGAAATAAGAGGCTCATGGGTATATTTCTGCAAATTAGAGCAGAATCTTACCCAAAATGGGAGATCAATAAAAGTTTTTGTGAAATAAATCATATTGAATTTTAACATTTTGTAAAAGAGATGCTGCTTAATCAGCTTGTTACAGACAAGCTCTAATTGACACTTCAAAAATAATTTCTTTATGGCAGAATTCTTTCTCATCAATCTCTCATCAAAAAGTAGTTGCTAAGCATGTACAATCTCATGAATCCAAAATATCCTCAGTGTGTCTATCAGTACAGTACAATGGTGGACTTCTATTCCAATTCCAAGATGGATTTCAGAGTGCCAAGAAGAGAGTATTTGGAATAAAGAAACCTGCTGAAATATCTCTTTAAAATATTTGATATAATTAACAACATAAATATTTTCATTTTTTCCTTTGCACATTTCTCTGGGGTAGCTAAGGCTGATTAAGGAGAAAATCTAGTGAGAATTAGGAGTCATATAGGTTGTTGTTTCCCAGGAATAGTCTGCAAGTGATGGGATTAACAAATGGGGTTTGAGACAAGTGACTTTTGAATAGAGAGCAAGAACGGAAACTTTGAGGGAAAAGTCACATGGTAGCCGGGCACCCTATAGGATATTGAGGCTATGGAAATTCTGATTATTAGATAAATCGTACTTGTTATGAATTGAATTGTGTTCCCCAAAAGGACATATCCACTTCCTAATCCCCGTCCCACAAATGTGACCCCATATGGAAACAGGATGCTTGAAGATGTTATTAGTTAAGACGAGGGTGTGTCCTAATCCAATATGACTGGTGTCTTTATGAAAAGAGGAAATGTTGACACAGACAGAGAAGACAGCCATGTGATGGAGGCAGAAACCTAGTCTGCCCCAGGCCAAAGAAGGTCCTAGATCATCAGCAAGCCACCACCACAACCCTACAGAGGGAGTACAGCCATGCCGGTGCACGACTCAGTCTTCCAGCCTCCGGAACCATGAGGAAATAAGCTGCTGTGCTAAACCACCCAGCTGACAGCAGCCCTACCAAGCAAAAACAATATTACTCTGGGAAAAAATCAAAAAAGATGAATTGGGAATTTACTACTACTGAGTGCCTTTTCTCCCTGCCATTTTGAAGCTGCATTCATATTTTAATTATAGGATCTGTGTTTCTCCTGCACCGTTGTTTATTTACATCTTCCCTGTCTCTTGGTCTTACGATGATAACGTTCGTTGTGCCTCATGACTACTGCAGGCAGGATTATTCACTGGCATAGATCTGACCACCCCCTGGGGTGAGGAAACAACCTTAAACTTCTATTTATGGCTTCTTAAAAGTGCATCCTTAAAATTTCCCAATTTTAATATTTTCCACTATTAAAATATTTATACAGAACATGTATATAATTTATGATTGATGGAGAGATGGGAAATAACTGTACATTTTACTAATGGAGTATGGGATCAAAAATATTTGGACTCTACATTCTCATAAGCTGCTCTCAACAGCTTCCCTAGAGTAGCAAAGGGAAAATGGAGAGAGGCCTCCAAGGCAGCCACAAGGTCTCCCTGAATGTAGTTTAATGTAGTTAAGTGCATGTTATTTTAAAGGATTATAGGGCAGAAGATGTAAGTATCACAATTCAGGCCCTTTGCTACCAATACTGGGCGACTGACCCACTAGAGAAGCCGGCCGTGCAGCCCTCCTCAACCCAGAGTGTGTCATGCCACCTTCTACAAATGACAGCTCTGCTTAAATGATAAAAGCCACCAGAAGCTCTCTGTCAGTTTCTTTTCCTCTCTTCCAGCACCACCAAGATGACTAATGTGCTCCTGTCTTCAGGCTTGGTCTCTGTCAGTTCCCATGAATTTTTTGGCCAAGGCAGATGCTGTGTGTACTAGTGAAGCACACCGGTCTGCTTCTCATTGTCTACAGCAGACTCTGTCGTCCAAGGATCAGTCCTGCGAACACACATGCTGACTGCCAGTCTCCGCCAACTCCTCCTGCCTGCCCATCCATCTGCATGGACCTTGGCTTTGGGCTTTCCAACTAGCCCTGTCATTCACCCACAGACCCTGCAGGCCCAGCCTGCACGGCACTGATTACTCCCCCTAGCCTTTCCAGCATCCTCCCTCAGGAACATAAAGTATGGGCCCTTGGTCTGAAATGAACATTGCCTCTTCTTAGACAATGTATATGGCAACAGCCTGGGAATTTCCACTGTCATTTCTCACCTACCAGATGCAGGTATTCATTCAAAACCACATTCTAGGCACTCTTCAATTCTGATGCCAGCTTACCCTATGATTACCATGCCTATCTGAACCTAAGTATGCTTTAACATATGATAATTTAAAGTGTACAGGTGAAATCTGTAATGGACCAAATGTGTATACAATGACAAGTTCTTCCCCCAGAGTTGCCAGCCCTACTTTCGAGAAATAATATTTTTAAATTCCCAGAAATTTCCCATTTATATGCATGTATATAAGCATATATATGCATGTGTAACTACATATAAGTACATGTATAATACAATATAGTATATTAAATATATAATCTTAAAAACAGAAATGAGAATATACTATACACAGCAGTCTGTAATCGGTCTCGTTTACTGCTGTACAACATGAAAATATCCATAGATGAACACATAAAAACTTTCTTTATTCTTTCTTAAGAGTTGCATAATATTCCACACATGAATAACACTGGCCATTTCCCTTAGGGATCTACCCGACAACTAAGTTAGCTCTGCTTGCCCTCAGTTTTTCCTCTTTTCCATCAGTAAGCTTCAGAGTCATGGCCAAAGAAACTGCCAATCACACACACAAACACACGTACACAAAACTAAAAGTACCTTTTGAAGTAGCAAATGAGGAAAAAAGGTTGAAAGCCAGGAAAAAGAACACCTTCAAAATTAATGTGAAGTCAGTAAATGTAATGTTAATGTAAAAGTCAATGTTAATGTAAAGTCAGAGATTGTAGGATAATTTTAATGCTATGATTTAGTGAAATTAAATGATTTAAGACCACATTAATGTTATTTTCATCTGTAGTGCACTTCTAATTTTAAAAGAGACGTTAAATAGGTAGAAGACAAATTTCAAACTTAGGTTGTGTTCGGTCAATCTATAAAACTTCAAGATGAAGACAGCATCATTCAATATGACGTTCTGGAGTTGCTAGAGGCTTTCCTCTATCTAAATGAAGCATCAGTGCGACCTGGGGTGAAACTATTTGTTATTTTATGAGAAGATTGATTTCTGTTGGGTAACACATTTTAAGAATAATGCATGATATAGCTCAGCATTAGAGATTATAACCGGCTAAAATACTGGATGCCTATGGAGGAAGCAACAAATTCTAATCTTGGTGGGCTACTGGATCTATAAGCTTTCACTGCCCCAAGCAGAACTGTCTTTGACAAAGGCCACATATTAAAATTACTTTTGAAACAGCATTCTTCAAAGTTGTGAAGTGCTATTTCTCCTGCATTATAAAATGTATTTTAATTACGATATAAGATCTGCATTTTGCACTAGAAAATAAACCTGGACTTGGACTCAGAAGTCACTCCTACAATTCTGGCTATGTCATTGAACATAATCAATTTACTCATCTCTAAAATGGGAAGAGTAAATTTGGTATACTCTTAAATTTGTTCATAACACACATAAAAGCACTTTGTGCTACACAAGGTGTAGAAAATAACTAAAATGTCTGAATCATGAGGAAGTAAGAGCAAATAGAAGGCAGAATAATGTGTGCAGAGCATAATGAGTGTCCCTTTCTCTGTTCTTGCAATGGAAAGATGAAATGAAATTTTTGGCAATTTTCACCATGGACAGGAAATTGGCATTGCCTCTGACTGTGTTTACTGATGGAGTGAGCATTTAGAGTTCTCAACAAAATGATAAAAGAGACAGCAGTTGAAACTTGCCAGGAAATCTTTCTCCTAGCTTTATTCCAAAGAAATGGGTATTGGTGGTTTTCTTGGTAATTTTCTCAAAATCTCAAATGGGCATTTTACACAGGAAGAATAAGCACTATTGTAAATGGTACCTTGCTTCATGTTAACAGCCTTTGGTTAAGATTTGAGTCCCGGGTTTTACAAAAATGAAGGGTCAGACAATGGGAAGAATCAAATGTGAAATTTTTAATAATAATAAACTAAGATTTTGGCAAAATAATGATTTTTCTAATAGCAAAATTGATTGTGACCAAAGTTCTTCATGCACACGTCAGCATCTTGCAGATAATATTTTTATCTCCACTCAATTAAACATCTATTCACACCTGTATCGGTGAACCCCTTCTTCACAGCCAGGACTAATATAGGAAATGCAGGACCCCTCAACCTAGGATGTAAGGAGAGGCAGGATTCTGAGACTGAAAAAGGGACTTATAATTCACTTACTCTCTATCCAGAAATATATTATGAAATCTGAGGACTACAGCTGAGATTCTTCATGATTTTGTAAGAAATGTCCATAGAGATCTGATATAGATGGAATAGCAGATGAAGATTTGCCCGTTGCATTAGTTTTCTCTTGCTGCATAAATACACACTTAGAAGCTTAAAGGAACCCGCCATGCATTAGCTCACAGTTCTGCAGGTCAGAGCCCAGCTTCTCTGCTCAGGGTTTCATAAGGCGAAAAACAACGTGTTATCCGGGCTGAGTTCTCATACGGAGGCTCTGGAGAAAAGTGTGCTCCATGACCATCCTTCTTAGAGGCAGAATTCAGTTCCTTGCAGTTGGAGTCATCAGGTCCCTGTTTCATTGCTGACTAACGAGGCTGCTCCCAGCTGCTAGAAGCTGCCCACGTTCCTGCCGTCCAGTTCCTCCATCTACAAGCCAGCAAGGGCATGGTGAGTCCTTGTACTTCAAACCTTTGACTTCCCCTTCTTTGACCAGCAAGAAAAAATCCTCTGCCTTTACAGAGCTCATGGGATTAGGTCAAGCCCAACTGGGTAATCTTGCTATTTTAAGGTCAACTGATTTAGCACTGCAATTATATCTAGGAGGTCTCCTCCTGCAATACCTAGATTTACAGGTGATGAATAACTGAAAGAAGATGTATGTATACCAGTGGCCAGGAATCTGAGTGGTCTTAGAATTCTGGCTTCCACATGCCTCCAAACCCTATCTAAATAAAGTGTGTTCCATATACACATGCAAGGCTGCATCCAAAGAGATTGCCCTTTCCACTTGTGATCCTGTTAACAGAGGAGTCTTCTGAGATAAGATAGGATTTAAACGCAACCTAATGGAAAGAGCAGAGTCCTGTAGTCGAGCCTCCCTGGTTTCAGATCCAAGAGCCAGCACAAGTGATTGCCAAAGCCCAATGTCTGTCTCACTTTAATCTCTCAATAAACATGCCTTCCCAGTTGCCCTTGGAGCCATAACCGATTCTTCTCTATTCCAGGATAGACTTACTCTGACATAACATAGGGAGAAACATAAGTTGCTATTTTCAGAAGCTTTGTGTGTTTTCATTGGCTATTATCATAAATTTCAGTTCTTAGAACCAGTAAATAATATTTTATAATATAGATGAAGTGCTTAAAAAACAAATACCCTCCCTTCAATTCCTGGCCCCATCTAGATTAGGCTAAAAGTGTTTATAAGAAGCTAGCATAAAATGCATTTTAAAAATTCACATATGAAATTTCAAGGGTCTGATGTTTAATATTTACATGTATTAACATTTAGCAATATCCTACTGGCTTGTAATTAGAGTTGTCTCCCAAGAGGTAGAACATAATTGCTCATTTTGTAGATGTGGCACTTCTGGATCAAGAAGTGATTAAAATATTTATACTGCACAGCTTGCTCAATTCACTTATATTATTAGATTAATTTACTTTGATTCTCTGTGCATCAATATTTTCGCTTTTGCCTTGAAAATGACACTTGAAAGAAAACAACTTTTCATTGTAGTCTTAATAACACCTTATTGTGCATTTGAAATAAAATGATGATAGATTAAGATAAAGCCTGTCCTACATTAATAGATTGTAAACAAGTTTCCTACGTGCAAGATGTAAAATACAAAAGGGACTATTAGTAAAGTCCATTCTGCATAAGACTCTCCTAACAGATAAAGTTTCAATTAGTAATTTGTTAGTGATACATAGTTTTGAAATTTTCATTTACATTAGGAAATTTTATTTTCCATGTTAAAAATATTTCTAATTATGATGAATAAAATTAAAGAATAACATGATTAATAAATTATCTTACTTTCCAGTAATATTATAAACATTATTTCACTTTCTTTCAGGTATACTTATGTACATTTATCTTGGGGCATTTGTATGAATACTTATCCAGTTTTACTAAATCCACTTCTATATTCTACTTTGAAGTTTCAAGTACTAGAAGTTGTTGTTTGGGAAAATATTTTAATTATTAGGTCTCTGAACAAGTTAATGAAAGTGGCCCCTAAAATTATACTCAGGAAAGATCTAAACTTGGAAGTTGGTTTCCAAAGGGCTATGTTTCAAATTATCTTTGCCACAAGGTTGAAAGCTAGCAAGGGAAATAATGACGCGACATTGAGAACACACAGCCGTAGTAACATCCATAGTTTAGTAAATGGGCTTTGGGTACTTCTGACTTAAGCTAAAATAAAGATGAAGTGAACACGAGAGGTTTAATTAAGTGACCAAAATGCTACTCTGCTTTCAGTAATTTTTATGAAACTGTACTCCTGAAAATCAAATCTGTCCACAATCAATTTTAATATAATTTTTGAAGTACGTTAAGGAAATACAGACTTCAGCCTGAGGGCCTCTGGAGGCAATGAGTTTCTATTGAACCTTGCTGCCTTAAGGATAAATTCAAAGATGGAAAAACTGTCAGAACTCGGCACTCCCATTACTGTTAAACATTCACTGCCTGCAGTGGCTGATGACAAGAAAGAAACAAAAACAGAAGCTTGTCCACTTAGACCCTAATATTTTCTGGACGACACTGTGCAGTCCCTTAAGGAAAACAGAAAATGAGAATTAAGTTAGGGAAAAAGACATGGCAAAATATGAATGCACAAAATCTCCCTGGCCAGAAAAAGACCTCTGTGGTCAACATCATTGATTTCACCTAAAGGCAAAATGTTCCTCCCTGTAACAAACCAACCAAAAGAATAATTTCCAAACAGAGGGGGACAAAAAGACCTGGAAAAGATGAGGACGGGAACATTCGTAAAGAAGCCAGTAATTTGAGAAGGCAGCCAGTAAAGAAACTTTGAAAATCAACAACAAATATCTGAGTGCAGTGATATAAACTGAATTCATTCTCCCTTTTAATATGCAAACTCTCATTATAAACAATAATTTAGTGGAATAAAATAAAGTAAAATAACATGAAATGAGAGCCTCCACATACTTTGGTCAGAAGATTGAATCCAGTCATTCAGATGATCTAGAATCATCTCCCTTACTTTATGCCAACTGATTATGGACTTTAATCACTTCTACAAAACACCGTCACAGAAACATCTAGACTAGTATTTGACTGAATAATTGGGAGCTATAGCCTAGCCAAGTTGACACATAATACTGACCATCACAGTACAGTGAGAAAGGGTTCACACTGTAAGGAAAGCCAGCTAAGTAAAGGGCAAGAATAAAGACATATAGCACCAGAGAATAAATGTGACACAGATAACTGGTTAAATATCTCCCAATTGACAACACTGCAGAGGGAGAGACAGGACCCTATTGGTGAGAAATACTAAATGCAATTATTTTATCACTTACATTTGACATCATGAAATGATTTGGGGCATAGTAGTCTATAAATTCCAATAAACCTTGATAAGATCACCTTTTTAAGAAACTAGGTGGTAAAGGAATTTTTAAAGAAACCTGGCCCTTGAAACATCATCTCCAAAAGAATATTTTATTATTTATAAATTAATGAATGACATCAACTATCTCTCTTCACTAGACAACTACAAAAAATATCCCTCATTCAAAGAAGTCACTTGTGCCTATTAAACTCCAAGGGATTATTCTTGATGTTGGCATGGAACCAAACATTACAAAGAAAACTTTTGTACTTCCAAAGGCAAAAATCACACAGAAAAAAAAAAAATCTTTTCAGTGAGTTAAAATGATAAAGGTTTCCACTTGTAATGAGATGCTAGTTGAAACAACTCTTTAGATTTCTCCTGGGGTCTTTACTTGCCAAAGACAGACATAATATTTTCTCATTATTAGCTCTTCAGCAGAAAGGAAACCAAGTATCATGTTCTTTTCCATCTCACAGAGGGAAGGACATTTTGAACTGATAATTTACAGCACTAAACCGAAGGAAAGATGGCTACGGAACTTATAGTGATGCATAATTATTTCACCGAGAGAGACGGGCTGTGCATACTTGTGTTGATTCTGCCTCAAGAGGAGCTCTCCTGAGGAATCTGATTTAAGAAGCCTGAAAATAACAGCTCAAATCTGTTGTCGAGCAGAGAGACCTCATTTCTTTGCTGTGCCTTATGGAGCTCTGAGAGAATATTTTCATGACCCCCAAAAGGAGATCTCAAACAGCCCAAGGTATATTTTGACTTCAGTCATCTCCCCTCGCTTAGGGTATGGTAATTTCCCTATATTTTATTCTCGTATCACTAACCATGCAGTTTGAAACACATCAAATATATCTTTTAATATAAAACTTTGACCTCTAGATAAATTCCATATTCATCTTCAGACATAGTTTAAGAACCAGGATTCTCAATTTTGCACAACAGAATCACAAAATAGAAAAGCATGGGTTCTATCACAAATCATTGATGCTCTGGGTGGGTCCCGGGAATCAGAAAATTGGAAAGCTCTGCAGCTGATTGCAATGGGCAGTGCAATGTACTGGAAGAATTCAGGCAATAGCCTGAAAAACAGAGAATGCTCCATGCTTACCTTTCTGTTGTTGCTTCTCAAAGGCAGGAAGAGGAAATCTGATTACTCATTAGGTATGCACGAAAAGGGGACTCTTGTAGAACGGAAGCTGGGGTTTCGGAGGCACACCCTTCATATGTGGAGACTCTGGAGGCAGACGCAGCTCCCCTTGGCTGTTCTGGCTTCTGGGTTCCCACGGCTTTGAACTCTAACAGGAGGCACCTGCTCTTGCTCCTACTTCATTCTGTTTTCTACTCAGCAGCTAGAGGGCTCTTAGAAAAATGTGAATATGGTTGCACATCGCTTTCTTCAAACTTCAAATTCGGCAACATCTCTTCATCACTCTTGGAACAGGGACCAACATGTTCCCGACAGAGCCTTAGCACGCGACCCAGCCCCGCCCTCCCTGCTCACTCCACGGTCCAGTTTCCTGAACTGTCTCTGCATTCCTCAAATCCAGTCATACTTACACCTGTCCAAGGGTCTTCAAAAATATTTTGTTTGTGTACTGAACTTTCTCCTGTTCTTAGTCGAGCATTTCTTGCTAGGGGAAGCCTTCCCTCCTCTCTAGATTCTAGGGCACTTTCCACAGTTTGTAATTACCTATTTATTTGGGTGATTCCATAATCAACAAAATTTCTCCTGTCATATTTTAAGTCTCCTGGGGCAGTACGCTATCCCTTTCACTGTGGCTTACCCTCAGCATCCAGTGCACATGGTCAGCCCCACTGCAGATTTGTAAAAAAAAAAAAGAATATTCCTTGTGAGTAACACATGAAATGATGCATAAAAAGTACTAAACACTTCTGAAAACTCAGGGGCTTCCCCTAGCACAATTTCTTAAGCACAATCCAGTATACTGTATATGAGGCATGTGAAAAGCTCTTAAATACACAGGATTACAGAATTAATCTGTAGGCTGATTAACAAAATAATCATATTTTGAGCAATATCAAAAATAGCAGAGCTATTAGAAACCTGTTTTTGTAACGGACTTGTTAAAAATTGCTGGAAAATCCTTTGGAGGCTAACACCAAATCACATGTTGAAGACATGCTTTGTGGGCTGCAGGAACTATGTCATCAGAAAAGAAACACAAGCGGAAACACAGAACGTACCACATTGTGGTTCATGATCATGTCATCTGAAACCTCTGAGTTTCTAATCTAAAACAAGGTTAAAACAAACAAAAAACCTGTTTGGAATAACGGTGATTTAAAATCAGGGCAAATGCCTGAGGTTCCAGCCAGGAAGACGGCAAACAAGCTACACGAAATTCAAAAGAATATTTCACCGTGACCAGCTCTGAGACATTCTCTTTCTTAGTATTGAGTTTCAGGCACTAACACAGCTGTCTCACAGAGCATAGAGTTTCAATATAGTTTCAAACATCATCTCAAAGGTGGTGTTTATTTCTTTTTTTCCTCAGTGGATTTTTCCTTGGATCTTTTTATTGTGTACAGATTACTGGCTTTTATATCTAAAGACAAAATAATCCACAGAAGTAAAATAAATCCTCTTGTATGAGAAATAAATCTGTGTTGTCCTATAATGTGCCATGCATGGTATAATTTATAAAGTTAGCAAGAGAAGAGAAGTCTGATTGGCGGTGATTGTGTCTATGAACATCTGAAGGGAGTGGCTAATCATAAACGTGGATTGTATGAGTGACAAATTCTAAAGTTGAGAACCTTTTTTCTTTTTTCTTTGCAGCACAGGTGGTGACTTCTGCCACTATGTGTGGGACGTGATGCTAGACAGTACAACCAGTAATTTGTCAGTTTTCAGATAAACCACCTTACATGGCATTGGTGCACCCTCTTTCTCACATCCTCTGTGGTAGCTAAAGGCCTTGGCTAATTGCTGTGGGTGGCCTCAGATGTATCATTTTAGAGCAGGAAGCAGGATTTGTGGCTTTGTCCCATCAGTGCCCAGGCATAGGCCTGAATGAATCAACTGACTTATCAGCTGGAACAAAAACTTTTTTCAGGCAAATCTACTTGGTGAAAATATTTTTTTTATTTCTGAAGGAAGAGATTACAATGTAAAGGATGTATGATTAAAGCAATTTTAAAAAATCAACATTTGGTGACTTTTAAAATACCTTATTCAATGGCAAGCTCTTTTAAACAACAGGAATACATGTTTACATGCATACTCATGCAAAAACACATATGAACACATTAAATTTGAATTGCATGCCAGATTATTTTATTTATGTTTCCTTTTTATTGAAATGTATTGTCTAACTGATTGTCAATGTTTCAAAACAAAGCAACATTACGGCATGCTAACAGGGCAGAGGAAACTATTTGAAAGGTTTCTCAATAGCCAAATCTGGGCCAATTCGTGCAACAATTGGGGTAACAGATTGTATCTAACAGAATAGAAAAAAAAAATCCAAGGATCATAATTTCATAATTAAATAAATAATTTAATAAATAAATAAATGGAGAAAAGGTAGCTCTCTTATTGGACAGTTCCAACTAATAAATACACAAGGAATGATAAAAATAGAAAATTCACCATTTGGAAACAACCACAGTAATAATTGTTTCAGGCAAGAATCATCAAAGAATGCCAAAATGAATATGCTAAGATTTGATGAAAAACGAAAGATCTACATGGGCCCAAAGTATCTCCCCACAAGATACTAGTTAATTACAAAGAGAAAACGTAAAATTACAGTATACAAGTCTGCCAGACATCACCTTAACTGGTGATCAAAATTAATATCAGTAATTGAATGAATCAATAGCATGTGCCTCCTGATACGATGCACTGAGGAGTTCACCTAATCACTTTTCTGGTATTTTTTCCCAAAATGAATTACATCTATATAATTATAAGTAAGAACCAAAGAAACAAAATGTAGGGACGTTCTATCAAATAACTTGTAAGTAATTTTTTTAAATCTCAAGGATATAAAAGACAAAGACTGAGGGGTATGGGAACAGTGTTTATGTATGGGTTTTGTTTTTTTTTTTGGCTTTTAATGCATTTGTTAATTGTGAACTTTAACATGTATACATAACAGTGACAACTTTCAAAGTACGATTTAACAAGTAGTTAGCATATTTCAAAGAATATCATGGATCACAGTTCCATAACTTCAGCTATTTCCATTATTGTAAAATATACATACAGAAAGGTGTTAACTTTCGATGTACAGCTCAATAAGCAGTTACAGGTAATTTCAAAATTGTTATGGGTTCTTTCCTTTTTATGCAATATAGGGTATATACAGAAAGGTGAAGACTTTCAAAGCACAATTCAATGAGTAGCTATAGAGCAAATTTCAAAGGATGTTATAGACTACAGTTCCATCATGTCATTTACCTTCTTTCAGACATTCCAACAACCTAGCATTTAAGAAAAAAAAAATATATATATATATATATTTATATAAAGTTTCAGTATTCATAGACCTTTGTTAAATCTTATTTGTTACTACCCCTTCCTCTCACTGAATCTCTTTCTCCATGTTCAGGATGTCTACACAGGGAGCAACCTAACTTGTTCATATTGAAAGGGGTGTAAACAGTATGGGGAAGGGGGCTGCATCTAATTGTTGATCTTAAAGAGGCTGTTGCCTCTGGGTTTTAGGACTTGTCTGGCATAGGAACACTCTGGTGGACTTAAGTTTCTGAGAGAGAAAATTTAGCGAGTGAATATCCTATAGAATCTCAGGTAGTGACCTAGGTATTTGGGAATTACTTTTGCTAAGGGCATGGAACACTGTGGCCATTTAGGATGTCTAGCTGGAGCTTATATAAGAGAAACCTCCAGGATAGCCTCTCGACTCTATTTGGGATGCTCAGCCACTGGTACCTCAGCTTGTTACCTTTTTTTTTCTCCCCCTTTTGGTCAAATAGGCATTTTCAATCCCTTGCAGCCCGTGCCCGGCTCATTCCTAGATGTCATATCCCACATTAGAGGGAGATTCATTCCCCTTGGAGTCATGTCCCTCATGGGGGGAGGTTAATGAATTTATTTGCGGGGTTGGGCTTGGAGAGAAAAAGGCCTCATCTGAGAACAAAAGAGGTTCCCTGGAGGTGCCTCTTATGCATAATTTTGGGAGTGCTCAGCCTCCCATTTACAACCCTAAGTTTCAGAAGAGCAAGCCTCAAGTCGAGGGCTTGACTTATTAAGTAGGGGGTTCCTAATTTCACTTAATACGTATTCTATCCCAAGCTAAACAGTCAGTTTATTATATAATCTTCACTTAGTTGTACGATCCTCATCACTCTCAACTTTAAACAACTATCATAATATAATACATCCCAGAGTTCTTATCAGCTGCTAATTCTTCATCCCTAGTATAGTGTAGTGTTAGTAAGATAATTCTATTAAACATAGTCTTTAATATGTAATGGGTAGTTTTTCCATATACCACTCTGTTGTTAACACTCTGCACTAGTATCATATCTTGTAAGTATATCATGCTAACACTTATTTGGGTTTGTGGTGCTACTCTGTGGATTACATGCCTTTAAACAACCACTTACAAACATGTTCGCCTTCAATGAGTTACTGATACATACAATCCCATTAATGAACTATCGTCACAACTGACCATTCCCATACCAAGTTCACCCTCATAGTCATATCTGTACATATTAGATTATCATTCCCCCTTCATTAGCTTCTGTTTATCTCTAGGTCCCCTATATTCTACATTATAAGACACATTTTACATTTTTCACGGAGTTCACATTAGTGGTAACATACAGTCTCTCTCCTTTTGTGTCTGGCTTATTTCACTCAGCATTAAGTCTTCAAGGTTCATCCAGGTTGTCATATATTTCATGACCTCATTCCTTCTTACTGCTGTGTAGTATCCCATGGTACGTATATACCACATTTGGTTTATCCACTCATTTGTTGAAGGACATTTGGATTGCTTCCATCTCTTTGCAATGTGAACAATGTTGTTATGAACATTGGTGTGAAAATATCTGTTCATGTCACTGCTTTCAGATCTTCTGGGTATATACTGAGAAGTGAAATTGCTGGATTACAGGGTACCTCTATATCTAGTTTTCTGAGGAATCACCAAACTGTCCTCCAGAGTGGCTGTAACTTTATACAGTCCCACCAGAAATGAATAAGAGTTCCAATTTCTCCACATCCTCTCCAGCATTTGTAGTTTCTTGTTTGTTGGATGATAGCCATTCTTACTGGTGTGAGATGATATCTCATTGTGGTCTTGATTTGCATCTCCCTAATAGCTAGTGAAGACGAACATTTTTTCATGTGTGTTTTTAGACATTTGTATTTCCTCTTTGGAGAAATGTCTTTTCATATCTTTTACCCATTTTATAATTGGGCTGTTTGTACTACTGTCATTGAATTGTAGGATTTCTTTGTATATGCAAAAAATCAGTCTCTTATCAGATACATAGTTTCCAAATATTTTCTCCCATTGTGTTGCCTGCCTCTTCACCTTTTTGACAAATTCCTTTGAGGTACATAAACTTTTGATTTTGAGGAGTTCTCATTTATGTATTTTTTTCTTTTGTGGCTTGTGCTTTGGGCATAAGGTCTAAGAAGTGACCTCCTAATACTAAGTCTTGGAGATGTTTCCCTACATTGTCTTCTAGGAGTTTTATGGTACTGTCTCTTATATTGAGGTCTTTGATCCACTTTCAGTAAACTTTTGTACAGGGTATGAGGTAGGGGTCCTCTTTCATTCTTTCAGATATGGATATCCACTTCTCCCAGCCCCATTTCTTGAAGAGACTGTTCTGTCCCAGTTCAATGGATGAGGGGGCCTTATCAAAAAATTCATTCGACTGTAGATCTGGGGGTCTATTTCTGAAGTCTCAATTCAATTCCATTAATCAATATGTTTACCTTTGTGCCAGTATCATGCTGTTTTGACTACTGTGGCTTTTTAGTAGGCTTCAAAGTCAGGAATAAGTCCTCCCATTTCATTTTTCTTTTTCAGAATATTTTTAGCAATTCCAGTCCCCTTTCCTTTCCAAATAAATTTGACAACTAGCTTTTCCAAGTCTGCAAAGTAGATTGTTAGAATTTTGATTGGAATTGCACTGAATCTGTAGATCAGTTTGGGTAGGACTGACATCTTATGACGTTTAGCCTTCCTATCCATGAACACGGAGCATCTTTCCACCTCTTTAGGTCCCTTTTGATTTCTTTTAGTAAAATTATGTAATTTTCTGTGTAGAGGTCTTTTACATCCTTGGTTAAGTTTACTCCTAGGTACCTGCTTGTTTTAGTTGCTATTGTGAATGGAATCTTTTTCTTGAGTGTCTCTACCATTAGGTCATTTCTAGTGTATAAGAATATTACTGACTTATGTGGATTAATCTTATAGCCCACCACTTTGCTGAATCTGTTAATTAGCTCAAGGATCTTTGTCATTGATTTCTCAGGGTTTTTCAAATATAAGATCATATCATCTGCAAATAATGACAGTTTTACTTCTTCCTTTCCAATTTGGATGCCTTTTATTTCTTTGTCTTGACAGATCACTCTGGCTAGAACTTCTAGCACAATGTTGAATAATAGCAGTGACAGTCTCGTTCCTGATCTTAGAGGGAAGGCTTTCAGTCTCTCATCATTGAGTACCATGCTAGCTGTTCGTTTTTCATATATACGATTTATCATATTGAGGAAGTTTCCTTCAATTTCTACTTTTTGAAGTGTTTTTATCAAAATAGGATGATGAATTTTGTGACATGCTTTCAGTATCTATTGAGATGATCATTTGATTTTTCCCTTTTGATTTGTTAATGTGTTCTATTACATTGATTGATTTTCTTATGTTCAAACATCTTTGGATGCCTGGAATGAACCCCACTTGGCCATGGTGTATGATTTTTTTAATGTGTCTTTGGATTTGATTTGCAAGTATTTTGTTGAGAACGTTTGCATTTATGTTCATTAGGGAGATTTGCCTGTAGTTTTCCTTTCTTGTAGCATCTTTATCTGATGTTGGCTTCATAAAATGAGTTAGGTAGTGTTCTAGTTTGCTAATGCTGCTGGGATGCAAAACATCAGAAATGGAATGACTTTTATAAAAGGGATTTTATTTGGTTACATAGTTACAGTCTTAAGGCCATAAAGTGTCCAAGGTAACACATCAGCAATCAGGTACCTTCACTGGAGGATGGCCAATGGTGTCTAGAAAACCTCTGCTAGCTGGAAAGCACGTGGCTGGTGTCTGCTCCAAAGTTCTGGTTTCAAAATGGCTTTCTCCCAGGACATTCCTCTTTAGGGTTCAGCTCCTCAAAAATGTCACTCTTGGTTGCTCTTGGGGTGTTTGTCCTCTCTTAGCTTCTACAGAGCAGAAGTCTGCTTTCAAAGCCATCTCCAAAATGTCTCTGTAAGCTGAAGTTCCTCTCTCAGTTCCAGTGCATTCTTCAAAGTGTCCCTTTTGGCTGTAGCTCCTCTTCAAAATGTGACTCTCAGCTGCACTGAGTTCCTTCTATTTGCCAGCTCGTTTATATGGATCCAGTGATTTAATTTAGACCCACCTTCAATGGGTGAGGTAACACCTCCATGGAAATTATCCAATCAGAGTCATCACCCACAGTTGGGTGGGGCGCATCTCCATGGAAACACTCAAAGAATTACAATCTATTCAACACTGATACATCTGCCCACACAAGATTACATCAAAGATAATGGCATTTTGGGGGACATAATACATTCAAACCAGCACAGATAGTGTGCCATTTTCTCAAATTTTTTGAAAGAGTTTGAGTAGGAATGGTGTCAGTTCTTTTTGGAAACATCAAAAGAATTCCCCTGTGAAGCCATCTGGCCCTGAGCTTTTATTTGTAGGAAGTTTCTGATGACTGATTGGATCTCTTTACTTACATCTGATTTGTTGAGGTCTTCTATTTCTTCTCTGGTCAGTCTAGGCTGTCATCTGTTTCCAGGAAATTATCCATTTGTGATGGTTAGGTTCATGTGTCAACTTGGCCAGATGATGGTGTCCTGGTGTCTGGTCAAGCAAGCACTGTCCTCACCATTACTACAAGGACATTTGTGGCTGGTTAATAAACCAGAAGTCTGGTTT
Source organism: Choloepus didactylus (assembly GCF_015220235.1). Taxonomy (NCBI): domain Eukaryota; kingdom Metazoa; phylum Chordata; class Mammalia; order Pilosa; family Megalonychidae; genus Choloepus; species Choloepus didactylus. The sequence goes on from NC_051322.1 coordinate 9,628,499, forward strand.
ATTAAATCATCAGTCAATTGACTGCACCTGTGACTGATTACATCAACTAAGGGTGTGTTTTCCTCAATGAGAGAGTTCAATCACCTGGATTTAATCCCATAAATTGAAGACTTTTAAGGAGGAAACAGAGAGGACCTTCACTTCTTCTTTGGCTATCCAGTGAAGCATTTCCTGGGGAGTCCATTAAACACTTTCATTGGATTTGCCAGTTCGCTGCCTGAGGAGTTCATCACCTTTATCAGAGTTGCCAGTTGGCTACCTGCCCTATGGAATTTGGACTTGTGCATCCCTATAGCTGCGTGAGAAACTTTTATAAAATGTTATATTTACAGGTATCTCTTGTTGATTCTGTTGCCCTAGAGAACCTAACTAACACACCATTTCTTCTAAATTGTCTATTTTATTGGAGTACAGTTGTTCATAGTATCCTCTTATGGTTTTTTTAATTACTTTGGGATCCACAGTAGTATCCCCTCTCTCAGTTATTATTTTGTTTATTTGGGTCTTCTCTCTTTTTGACTTTGTCAGTGTAACTAAGGGTTTGTCAATCCTGTAGATCTTCTAAAAGAACCAGCTTTTGGTTTTATTTATTCTATTGTTTTCTGTTGTTGTTGTTGTTCTCCAAACCATTTATTTCTGCTTTAATCTTTGCAATATCTTTTCTTCTACTTGCTTTAGGATTAGTTTGCTGTTCATTTTTTAGCTTCTTCAGTTGTTCCATTAGTTTTTTGATTTTGGCTCTTTCTTGCTTTTTAATGCATGCATTTAGAGCTCTAAATTTGTCCCTCAATACTGCCCTCGCTGCATCCCATAAGTTTTGATATGTTATGTTCTTGTTTTCATTCATCCCTATATATTTAGCAATTTCTCTTGCAATTTCTTCTTTGATACACTGATTGTTTAGGAATGTGCTGTTTAATCTCCAGATATTTGTGAATGTTCTAGCTCTTTGATGGTTATTGACTTCTAGTTGCATTTCATTGTGGTCAGAGAATGCACTTTGAGTAATTTCCATCTTTTTGAATTTATTGAGGATTGTTTTATGCCCCAGGTTATGAGCTATCCTGGATAAAGTTCCATGAGCACTAGAGAAGAATGTATATCCTGGTAATTTGGGATGTAATGCTCTATATATGTCTGTTAAGTCTAATTCATTTATCACATTGTTTAGGTTCTCAATTACCTTATTGGTCCTCTGTCTGGTTATCTAACTATAGGAGACGGTGTATTGAAGTCTCCCACAATTATTGTGGAATATCTATTGTTTCCTTCAGTTTTGCCAATGTTTGTCTCATGTACTTTGGAGCATCTAGATTGGGTGCATAAACATACATGATTGCTATTTCTTCTTGGTGAATTGTCCCTTTTATTAGTATATAGTGTCCTTTTTTTGTCTCTTATGACATCCTTGCATTCAATGTCTATTTTATCTGATATTAGTATTGCTACCCCTGCTTGCTTCTGACTGTAGCTTGCATGGAATATTTTTTTCCATCCCTCTACTTTCAATATCTTTGTGTCACTGAGTCTAAGATGAGTCTCTTGTAAACAACGTAATGATGGTGCATATTTTTTAATCCATTCTGCCAATTTGTATCTTTTAATTGTGGAGTTTAATCCATTCACATTCAAAGTATTACTGTAGGCAGTTCTTGAATCAGCCATCTTACCCTTTGGTTTATATTTGTCAGATCTGTATTTTCCCTCTCTCTGTTTATTTCCTTTAAGTTACCCTTACTAAAACTCTTCATTTCTGTGACCTTCTCCAGGCCCCTCTCTCCCATCTTTTTTTTTTTTTTTCAGCTGATAGAGCTCCCTTTAGTACTTCTTGTAGGGCAGGTCTCTCGTTAACAAATTCTCTCAGCATTTGTTTCCCCGTGAAAATTTTAAGCTCTCCCTCAATTCTGAAGGAGAACTTTGCTGGATAAAGAATCCTTGGCTGGCAATTTTTCTCTTTCAGAATTTTAAATACATTATACCACTGCCTTTCACCTCCCTGGTGCCTAAGTCAGTACTTAGTCTTAGGATATTTCCCTTGTATGTGGTGAATCACTTCTTTCTTGTTGCTTTCAGAACTTTCTCCTTCTCTTCAGCCTTTGAAAATCAGATCAGAATATGTCTTGGAGTGGGTTTATTTGGATTTATTCTATTTGGAGTTCATTAGGAATCTCTGATGTTCATATTTATGTCTTTTAGAAGGTTTGGGAAGTTTTCCCCAACAATGTCTTCGAATACTGTTCCCAGCCCTTTACTCTTCTCTTCCCCTTCTGGAACACCAATGATTCTTATGTTTGTACACTTCATGTTATCCATCATCTCCCTAAGATCCATTTCAAATTTTTTTTATTTTTTTTCACCATTTGTTCTGTTGTGCTTTCACTTTCCATCATCCTGCCTTATAGTTCACTAACTCGTTCCTCTACCTCTTCAAATCTGCTGTTATGTGTCTCAAGAATATTTTTAATTTGATCAACACTATCTTTTATTTCCATAAAATCTGCTATTTTTTGTTTGTTTGTTTACACTTGCAAATTCTTCTTTATGCTCTTCTAGGGTCTTCTTCCTGTACTTTATATCCTGAGCCATGGTATTGATGTTTGTAAGTACTTCTTTGGTTAATTGCTCCAAGTTCTGTGTCTCCTCTGGCTTTTTAATTTGGACATTTGTGTTATCCATATCTACTGGTTTCTTCATATGCTTTATAATTTTCTGTTGTTTTTTGGCCTCTTAGCATTTGCTTACCTTGATAGGGTTCTTTTAGGATATGCAGGATTATTTGAACATTTATCCATAATTTAGCAGAGCTACAGCTTAATGGAGTGCACTTTCCCTGTCCTACCAGCAGATGGTGAGCTTGAGCCACTCTTACCCTCAAGCCAATTATCCTCCAACTTCATCAGTGCACTGAGTGGGGGTTCAAACCATGTGGAAGTCCAATCAGTGCACCAATTTTCCATGTGCACTGGGGACTGCCAGCCCTGTGGGTGGAGGGCATATCCCGTACAGTTTGGCAGGGAGTCCACTCCAGGACACAGTGGTCCCACCTGTTCCCTGGTCTGTGGGTGGAGTACTCTGGGGCTACAGAGCTGCGCACCTCATCTTCCAGCTCAAATGCCCCGCAGTCCCTGTCTGCCATGCACTGAGTCCCTGAGATTGGGGAAGGGTTCCTCGCACTTCCGTTCAGCCCCCCTGCCTCTAGGATGTGCACACCATAGGCTTCCATGGAGGAAGAGTAGATGCCGTCACAAGCCCACCAAATTCAGAATTCCCTCAAGGATGCTCTCGGCTGTGGGGCCGTGAAGGGTCATCTCCCCAGCCAACCACAAAGACGGCTGCATGGGACATGGTAAGTTGCCCCCTTCCATGCTCATCTGCTTGCTCTGACTGTCAATACCCGGCACAAGGTCTCCTGACCGTGGGTCTGGGGAGGGTTATCACCCAAGCCAAGTGCTGAGGAGGGTGCCCGGGGCGTGGAAGGCTGCTCCCCTCTGTGCTCATCCGCTGGCTCCAACTGCCCATTCCCCGGTGGCATTCCGGGTCAAACACTCACCGGTTTTAAATGCAGTCTCTCGACTACTCACTATGGGTATAGAATTCCCTCCCAGCTGATGAAACAATGGAACTGCTGTTCTAGAGCACTTTCTGACTTTCTGTCCTTTATCTAGTGTTTTTCCTAATCTGCCATCTTCCTGGAAGCCTCTATGTATGCTTCTGATCAAATCAAACATGATTATTATAGATTTAGGATGATTAATTAAGCCCCTTGCTATCCACAAAGAATATATCTGGAAAATAAATACTGGAAGAAACAAGAATGGACTCAAAATGGTACAATGCAAAATATCAAATATTAAAATCAGCATAATTGAAGAATACAGGGACAAAAATTGTATAAGGCTTACAAAGACCAAATACCAAAATGGCAAAAGAAAGTGCTATATCATCAGTAGTTACTTTAAATGTAAATGGATTCAACTCTCCAGTCGAAAGTCAGATGTTGGCAGAATGGATAATAAACAAAATCTTACTACATGCTATTTATAAGTGACTCACCTTAAATTCAAAGCACAAGTAGGTTAAAAGTGAAAGAATGGAATAAATATACACCATGAAATTAGAAACCAAAATAGAGCAGAACATATAGAGTTTAAGTCAAAAAATTGTTACAAGGATCAAAGAAGGACATTTTATACTAAGTGGGTCAATTCAATAAGAAGACAACAATTATAAATATATATGCACCTAAAAACAGAACCCCAAAATATATGAAGCAAGTATTGACAGATTTGAAGGGAGAAATAGATGGTTCTACATTAATGGTAGGATAATAGGAGACTTTAATACATCCCACTCAATAATGGATATAACATCTAGGCAGAAGATCAATAAGGAAATAAAAGACATGAATGATATGATACATGAACTAGACCTAACACATACCTTGAACACACGTCATCCAATAGCGACAGTATATACATTCTTTTCTAGTTACCAGTGGATCATTCTCCAGGATAGGCCTTATGTTTGATCATAAAACAAGTCTCAATAAATTCAAAAACATTGGAATGATACAATGTATCTTCCCTTACCACAATGGAATGAAGCTAGACATCAATAACAGAAGGAGAAAAGGAAAATCCACAAATATGTGGAAATTTCACAATGAACTCATGCAACCAGTGGGTCAAAGACAAAATCACAAGGGACATTAGGAAATATCTTTAGGCAAATGAAAAGTAAAATACAACAAAACAAAACTTATGGGATGCAGCAAAGGCAGGTCTGAGAGAAATGTACAAAAATAAATGTATACATTAAAAAAGAAGAAAGATCTCAAATCAGTGACCTAACCTTAAAACTGGAGGATCTAGGGAAAAACAGAGCAAATTAAATCCAAAGCAAGCAGATAAAAGGAAATAAAAAAGGTTAGAGTGGAGATAAATGAAATAGATAATTTTTTTAAAAAATAGAATCAATGACACCAAAAGTTGGCTCTTTGAAAAGATCAATACAATCAACAAAACTTTAGATAGACTGACAATGAAAAATTAAAGGATGCAAAAACTAAACTCAGAATTGAAAAGTGGGATATGACTATCAACCCCACAAAAATAAAAATGATTACAATAGGGTGCTATGAACAACTATATGCCAACAAATTAGATAACCTAGATGAAATGGACAAATTCCCAGAATCATACAAACTACCCATGCTGACTCAAGAAGAAAAAGAAGTTCTCAATGGACCAATAACAAGGAATTAAACTGAATCAGTAATCAAAAACCTCCCAGAAAAGAGAATACCAGGACCAGATGGCCTCCCTCACAAGTTTTATCAAACATTTCAAGAATTAATGCCAATTCTGTTCAAAGTCATCCAGAAAACTTAAGAGAAAAGAATACTCCCTAATTTGTTCTACAAGTCCAAAACCACACAATAACAAAAACCCAATAAAGATACCAAAAGAAAATAAAATAAGACTAATATCCCTTATGAATTTAGATACAAAAATCCTCAACAAATACTAACAAACCAAATCCAACAGCAATTAAAAGAATTACAGAACACAATCAAGTGGGATTTATCCCAGGTATTGTTCAACATAAGGGTACAAGGGTGATTCAACATAAGATCATTTAGCTAATATACCACATTAATAGAACAAAGGAAAAAAAGACACATGATCATCTCAAATGATGCAGAAGAGGCAATGACAGAATCCAGCCCCCGTTCTTGATAAATACACTTAGAACACTAGGAATAGAAGAAAACTTCCTCAACATGATGAATAGCATATACGAAAAACCCACAGCTAACATCATACTCAATGGTGAAAGAGCAAAAGCTTTCCCTCTAAGATCAGGATTAAGGTAAGGATGCCCAATGTCACCACTGTTATTTTCCTTATTGTACTGGAAGTTCGATCCAGAGCAATTAGGCAAGAGAGAAATAAAAGGCATTCAAATTAGAAACGAAGAAATAAAAACTTCCCTATTTGCAGAGGATATGATCTTATATAGGAAAATCCTCAAAAATCCACAAGAAAACTACCAGAATTAAGCAAATTCAGCATAGTGGCAGGGTACAAATCAACACACAAAAATTAGCAGTCTTTCTGAATACTAGTCATGAACAATCTGAAGAGAAGTCAAGAAAAAACATTTCCTTTTATAATAGCAACTAAAAGAATCAAATATCTAGGAATAAATCTAACCCAGGATGTAAAGGACTTACACGTGGAAAACACCGTGCCAAAAGTAATCAAAGAAGACCTAAACAAATGGAAACACATCCATGTTCATGGACTGTTAGATTAAATATTTTTAAGATGTCAATTCTACCCAAAAGCAATCAACAGATTCAGCGTAATCCCAAATTTCCAACTGACTTGTTTACAAAATTGAAAAGCCAATCATCAAGTTTATATGGAAGGGTAAAAGTTTCCAAGTAGCCAAAAGCATCTTGAAAAAGACTAACAAATTTGGAGGACTTGTGCCTTCTGAATCTAAAACATATACAAAGCTACAGTAATCAAAACAGCATGATACTGGCATGAGGACAGACACATAGATTAATAGATCCAAACTGAGAGTTCAGAAATAAACCCTCACATCTTTGCCCAATTGATTTTTGACAAGGATGTCAAGTCTGCTGAAGGCGAAAAGAATAACGTCAGCAAATGATACTGGGAAAGCTGGATATCCATACACCAAAGAATGGAGGAGAGCCCCTACCTCACATCATACATAAAAATTAATTCAAAATGGATCAAAGACCTAAACATAAGAACCAAAACTATAAAACTTCTAGAAGATAATATAGTAAGCATTCAGGACCTTTTGTTGGGCCTTAGACTTTAAACCCAAAGTACAAATAACAAAAGAAAAAAATAGAAAAATTGGACTTCATCAAAATTAAAAACTGTTGTGCATCAAAGGAACTTACGAAAGTAAAGAGACAACCTACAGAATAGGAGAAATATTTGGAAAATATTGGAAACCACATCCAATAAGGGTATAATATCCAGAATATATAAAGAAATCCTACAACCCAGCAATGAAAAGACAAACATCCCAATTAAAAAATGGGCAACAGGCCTGAAAAGACATTTCTCCAAAGATATACAAATGGCCAAACAGCACATGAAAATATGCTCAATATCATTAGTCACTAGGGAAATGCAAATCAAAACCACAATGAGATAACCATTTCACACCCACTAAAATGACTACTATTCTAGAAAACAGAATATAACTAGTGTTGGAGAGGATGCAGAGAGATGGTAACTCTTATTCATCGCTGGGGTGGAACGTAAACTGGTGCAGCCTCTGTGGAAACTAGTTTGGTGGTACTCCAGAAAGTTAACTATAGAATTATCATATGACTTCACATTTCCACCTCTAAATATTAATAAAACAAGTTCACTGATGGGTACGCATATATAAGTTTACCTAAGTAATTTTGGAAATAAGTAGAGTCTGTAAGACTAAAGCAAAAAGGAACCATACAAAAGCATTTCATTATAATTAATAAAGTCATTTCTCATAGGGGTCCGGGACAACAGTTTCAAATCTACAATTCAGGCATGCTGGAATTGAAAAATTAATTAAATGGATGGCAGAAGTTTGGAACCAGATTTATCACTATTGTAGTAAGGGATTACAGATAAGCAAGGGAGGAGGCTAAAATTCTCCATGTGGTAATGGGTTAGAATTGAAATCTTTGGGATAAACTTGTATTTAATATAGATACAGATGGTTACATACAGAAATATTTAAAGATATGTGCATATACATGGGTAAATATAAACACATGTACCTCCTTGTTCCAGCAGCTGAGGGGTCCTGGAAATAAATAACAATAAAAATTTAAAATAAAGCACACCTAACACCCATATCTTGATGCCTAATACCATTCTCCAACAACATGAACGAGGCTCATTGGAGAAATATCTGATTCTAGGACTTGGGCAGGAAATATATCAGACAATACTGGAGCATCTTACAGCATCAGAAGTAAGAATGTACCCAAACAAACAAAAAACCACAATGATGAGGCATGTCAAAGGGACACTACACAGGAGCCAACCAAAAGCATTCCCAATGACCAAAGCTAGAACAATTTAAGCAACAAAATAAATAAAGTAATATAGGATTATTATTCAAGTACAAAATAAATACTCATGAGTCCATATTTATATAAAAATGGTTAAATAAATGAATAATAGACAACTGTCCCATGCAGAAGAATTCCAAATAAGGTAGGTAGGTACTCCACACTTAAGGAGGTAGAGGATAATTCTCATGCCTTACGTGGCAGCTGAGCATAGCGACTTTCTTCCAATGACTATAGAATGGAAAGGGGGGCAGGCAGGATACTAAGTTTACAGTGGAGAAACCTAACAAATGCTGCTTCAGCCAGATATCAAGGTCAAAATCAACAGAGAGAAGTCATATTAACATTATGTACCTTTGATATTTGGTAATGAGAATGGCATTTATGTCTATGGTCTTCCTCAAAAACATATTACCCCAGTCTAATCACAGAAAAAACATCAGACAATCCTACTGAGGAACATTTTACAAAATACCTGACTGGTACTCCTCCAAACTAACAAGGTCATCAAAAACAAAGAAAGTTTGAGAAATTCTCACAACCAAGAGGAGCCTATAGAAACAACACTGCTAAATGTAACATGACATCCCGAATGAGATCCTCGAACAGGACTTTAGGAGGAACTGAAGAAATGTGAATGAAGTATGGACTTTATTTAATAATAATGCATCAATTTTGGTTCATTAATCATAACAAATGTACCATACTATGTAAGATGCTTATAATAGGGGCAAATGGGTGTGGGGTTTATGGGAACTCGCTGTTTCATATTCACAATAATTATGTAAATCTGAACTGTAATAAAATAAAAATTTTATTTCTAAAAATATACAAAACTTTCCCTGCATCAACAATGGTAGGGAAGGTGTAAGCCTTCCAAGACATTTGTGATCACTGAGAAATAAAAACTACAGAACATTATTAGAGTAATAATAATGACATTTACTTCAGTCTTTTATATTTTAGGTTTAGAAAATTATTTGTTTTCACTTAATTTAGAATGCAGAAAACATATACAAAAATTACAGAAAAAGGGTCTCCCTTAGCTCCTTCAGCAGTGAGCAAGGAATGGGTTTTGAAATGCAAGGTCCCAGAAGATCTGGGAACCAGAACAAGAAAGGAAGGTAGGGTGATGAACACGTAGCTCTAAGACATAGCTGATGGATGCATCTGGCAATAGGTGGCTTGACTTCCACTTCAGAAATGTATCTTTCCAAGACAGTTTCTTTTCTGTATGAACTAAATGGCTGAATTCACTCCCGAAATCTAAGATCAGTGAGAAAGGGATGACCCATAAAAATTCAAGAATGAAATCCCAATTAGGGATATGGTATGGAGGATAAGATGTGCCAGAAAAAAATGGATGAGAACACAGGAATAGGATTGATAAGATCTACCCCGTACTTTTCTTCTATTAGAGTCTCTAAATTGTGGAAGTGGTGAGTATGGAGATGGAGGTTTGTATTAGCATGTTCAGAAACGTCAGAAGGGGCTCTTCGGAGTTACAATTCTTGCCGCAAGCACAAGGACAAGACGTACTGCCACAAAAGGGGTGAGGTAGCAAGCATGGATGGTGATGACACATGGGATTTTAAATTAATCTTATCAGATGACTTAATGGCTAATTGTGCTTTTCAGAGACCTGGACCTATAGTTGGCAGAATTCAGCCTATTAATGTATAATGAATATAAAAAATATGGTATCGTAACCAACCTATTTGACTAAATAACTAACCAAAGGCCTTCTCAAGTATAAGAATAGTCAAATAAAGGAAAAAGGGGAAAAAATCCATGGTTGTCTTTATATAAAAGAATGCACAGACCAAAAATCCAAAATGATTTCCATAGCCAGTACTTAAAATTAATTAAAATAAAATAAACTCTATAGTCACCAAATTCTCCATTTCTCTTCTGCAAACAGACAGGGATTTCAATTCCAGCTTCACCACATTCTGGCTATATAACCACAGGATTTTATTTAAATTCTCTCTATGTCTCCTATTTTGCTTTTTATAACAGGATTAATAATAGTTGCTACTTTACAGATTTGTTTTTAAGTTTAAGGTAATGAATGTGATTCACTTCACAGAGAGTCTAACCTTGGTAACTGTTCAAGAAATGCAAATCACTTCTTGCTTATTAATTTATTAACTGATTGTTTATTCTTTTAAATATCCAAATTATGACACTGAGTCCATTAATGAGAATTATAGAGTTCGAAAAGGTGCAGTAGGGTATCTAATAAAACTCTGCTTTATTCTCAATCAAGCAGATTTTTAAAAGTTAAGGTTTTAATATATTGCTAAAATCATCTCCAGATAAACTGTTATAATAAATGTCAACAATGCATAATAGCATTTTCTCATACACCAAAAAGGCCTCAAAAATACTAACATAGTGTCTGCTGCATAACAGTTCGACAATAAACAATAGCTTGGTGATGATGATAACGATGACGATGAAGGCAATGAGGAGAGATACAGATGAGGACAAAGAAGACTTATTTCCTCAATTATAAACTTCTACACGTTCTGATCCCACAAGTTAAGAAGGAAATGTGAGAGCTATAGTCATGCCAAGGGACAATCCAACAACAATTGGTGAAAAAGAATTTAGTTCTAGGTGACAGTTTCCACAGTGAAATATTTTCTTTGTGAAAGTCTTTAAAAACAGAAGAGATTGCCAATTATTAACTAAGGTTTGTACACAGTACTTTCTGGTGTTAGAGAGCCCTTTCAGCATTTTCTCTGTTTCCTGCAGGGTGGGCAAATATTCCAAATTACCTACTGGGAGCATTAACTAGGAGCGATCTTTGCTCTAGAGCTGATATTTACTAATTAGGGAGTCTCACATAAATATTACATTAACATTAAAGTAATTGTCATCCTTTATCCAGGAAAAATAAATGTGCCTCCTGATGCTTGGTCAAGAATTAGGATGTCTAGCCTACAGTGCAGACTTCTATTATTCTGCCAGCTCACACCACCTTAAATGGATAGCGATGTGTTTACATTGAAGGTCTAAGAGCACATGTCCCAAAATATAATAATGATTTTAATTTTAAAAATGTAAAAATCCAGATAGGTTTTATTACGGAAAAGTCATGGATCCTGTACTGTTTGGTCTGCATTGGGCTTCAATTTTCTTTCCATGACACTCTTTTCTAGAAACTCAAAAATTAATACATTATACTACATTGCACATATGACAAAATATTCACACCAAATTAACAGCATGCTGAGAGTATTTTTTCCAGAAGTATAAAAATTAAAATACTCAAAACATAGACAACAGAAATTTGCAGCTCCTTAAATTTCCATATAACCATTTCCATGGCAGCACATACATCTATTTTATATGCAGTGTTTAATAGGACACTGTGCAAATAACATGAAAGGGAATCTAAATAACTGCTGAGTCATGTTACTCACAAGAATAGGCAACAATTCAACAGCCTCTAACTGAACTTCCACAACTTGCATTTCTAGCATTGCTTCTTTTTTTCCAGATTCTGGATTATGGACAATAGAGTTTGGAAAACATCATATAGCATTCAGAAATGACAAGTATCTGAGAAACAAAATAACCTGAATAAACATATAGGGACAATAACTAAAAAGACGGTCCAAAATATTTTGTTAAAGGTACCACTTACTTTTGGCTGTGTACAGCTACCATTTTAGGTGCTGGATCTGAGAGAGAAAATACAGACATAGACAGATGCAGAGAGAAAAACTATGAGCAGGAAGGAGCCCGAAAGCTCCTAGAAGAAGGAAAAGGCGGAGAGAAGCCGCCTGCCTTGCTGGATTTGTCCTTCTCAGCACACTGCAAAAGCCTGTGCTTCTTCCTTGAAGGGCACGACTTCAGAAATCCACACTTGGGTGCCGAGGACATGTGACCTACACCAAATGTTGTTGACTCATCTCTCCCTGGTTCTCCTCACTAAGTACACAGGAGAAGCTTAATATACTGCTCGGCATAAGCAGAGGGGAATTCTTATGCAAGGAAAGAAAAAGGGGAACCTTTCAAGGACGGCACCTGGTGGAAGGACACATGGGCGGGGCATATTGTGAGGCTCCACCCACAGAAGGCGGCGACCCAGGCCCGGGCTTCCCCACCCACAACCTCGCCGCAAAACGCGGCCCAGGTGTGCTCACCCTCTGCGGGCGCGAATGGGAATCCCGCCCACACCACCAGGGGCGCCCAAGACCCCGGGCGAGAGAGGGCCACACCCGGCCCCGGAAGTACTCTCTTCCCCCTGAGAGTAGAGACGCCCTCCAGCTGAGAGACATCAGAAGTCCAGGGGCACCAGCAAGGGGGTCCTAGCACAACAAGCGCGGAGCCAGGGAAGCGTCTCTGTGTCTATGGACCCGAGACCCCTCACCTGCGGACACGAGCAAGGAGGAGCCCCCACGAGGCCCCGCCTGGGGAAGCCCCTCCATACCCTCAGGCTGGGAGGACCCTAACGGAAGTGGCTGCCCTGCGAGGGCTCTTGCTCCCCGTGAGCCCGAGGTTCCCAGCCTGGGGGGGCCCTTCTGCCCCCTCAGCCGGCACCAGCCGGATTGGCTGAAAACTGCCCAAATTTAGCAAAAGTCATAAACCTGCAGATTCAAAAGCTGAATGAACTCCGTGTAGGAAAAGCCCAAGGAAATCCAAGCCAAGGCTCATCATGAATAAATTTCGGAAAACCAAGGCAAGGAAAATATCTTAAAAGTAGCCAGAAAAAATGACGCGTTACCCACAGGGGAACTCCAGTGTGAAGGGCAGCAGACTTCTCCTCCCGAGTCACAGAGACCCTAGGATGCGGCTCAACAATTTTCAAGGCTGAAAGGAAACAGCTGTCAGCCATGAGGTCTCCATCTGGTGAAACGGCCTTCAGGAACGAAGCGGAAACAAAGACATTCTCAGGTGAAAGCCAGAAGAATTTGTCACTAGGAAACCTACCCTGAAAAAACGGCTGAAAGAAGTTCTTTTAACACAAAGAAAATGATAAAAGGACAGGTGGAGCTTCAGGAAGGAAAAAAAGAATAACGGGAAATGCAGAAATATGGGTAAACACAATAGACTAAACTCATGAGTTTCCTAAATGAGTTGGGATGATTGAAACAAAAATGATTAACACCATCTGATGCTCAAGACAATGAAATTTAAAAATGGGGAAAGTAAAGGGACCCAAATGAAAGCAAGTTTTCTACACATTGCTCAAAAAGGTAAAACATTGATGTCAGTTACATATGCATTATGATACATATATCCCTACTGCAATACCCAGAGCAACCATTAAAAATTACCACTTAGAGGGTGTTCCCCTTTAGTCCAATCCTAAATTTTCAAGATCTCTATGGCAGCTTTAAAGTCCTATAGTCTTCATCTACCTAATATCTGTTTCTCATGATCCAAATAAAGCTCTCTGTTACCATCACCCCAAATTTGAAGATAAATGAAATTCTATATCAGACAATTTTTCCCACTCACTACAAAGGTACTGTATGATATTGTAAGTTGTTTCCTATCTGTATTTGTATGTCCTGATTTGATTTCTCAACTAGTTTGGAAAGTTCTGATATTTGTAGAACATGTGTCATTTTTATAAATCTCCAGTCCTTAACACAGTGATAATCAGTGAATGAATGGATGCTAGTAAGTAAGTGGAACTTAAATATTAGTATCTAATGAAACCAGTTCACATTTCAGAGATGAGGAAACTGACGCCATCGAGTCATTTATAAGATCACAGAGTTTAAGAGTACACAGAGTAAATAATGCAAAATCTATAAAGCAGAATAGTGAGATAGGTCCTCAGTGAAGTCTAGACTGATGATCCAGTTACCTTTAATTGTGGCAACATCAGAACCGGTAGAGTCTGGATGTAAGATGTGGCCTTGGTATAAATCATGTCACCTGAGGCTTAGAAGAGGTTGAAAAACATAAAGTATCAGATAAGAATTACACGTAAAATTCTAAAAAGAAGAGACAAGCACAAATTATAAAGTGGCTACCCCAAACTCCATTCCTTTTTTTTTTTATTTCAGTGTCTATTTAATAACATTTTCTCAAGAACACAGTTCTTTTTTGTCTAAATGGTTTCTCATATACATGGCCTTTATAATATACAGACTATAGGCCAGAGCATTCTTTGTTTCCACAGCTGGATGTTGTTTTATTTCTTACTTGGATAAAGTATTCTTCTACTTAATTCTTAGTGCTACTGAAAAGGTTACTACAACATTCATTTCTCTTTTTTCTTTTTCTTTTTTTTTTCCTTTGATCTTATTCACATACAATACAATCCATCCTAAATGTAAAATCAATGTCTCTTGGTATAATCACATAGTTATGAATTCATCACCACAATCAATATGAAAACATTCTCATTTCTTGTGAAAAAAAAATTCCATACCCCTAATACCCATATTACTGACATTTAGCTTTGGTATAGTGCCTTTGTTACAATTAATGGAAGAATGTTACAAGGTTACTGTTAACTATATACCTTAGTTGGCATTAATTGTATTTTTCCCCATATACCACCTTATTATTAACACCTTGTAATAGTGGCATATGCTTGTTCTAGTTCATGTAAGAATTTTCTTATATGTATAAGTCATTGTCTACTCTAGATTTCACTAGGTTATACAGTCCTAGGTTTTATCCTCTAACTTTCCTTCTGGTGACATACATGACTCTAGCCTTCCCTTTTCAATCATACTCATGCTCAGCTGTGTTAATTACACATACACTATTGTGTTGACCATTTCCAAACATTTACAATCAACCTTATTAAACATTCTGTACTCCTTAAGCATCATTTGCCCAATCTCTACTCTCTATGTCCTGATAACTTAAGCCCCTGACTTTAACTCCCAGAGTTTTCTCATTATAGTTAGTACATATCAATGAGACCATACAATATTTATCCTTTTGTTTCTGGCTTATTTTGCTCAACATAATGTCCTCAGGGTTCATCCATGTTGTTGCATGCATCATGACTTCATTCCTTCTTACAGCCACGTATTATTCCATCATAAGTATATACCGCAGTTTGTTTATCTACTCATAAGTTGATGGACATTTGGGCTGTTTCCATCCACTGGTAATCATGAATAATGCTGGTATAAACATCAGTGTGCAAATGTCTAATCCTTTTAAAATGTTTTATGTGTAATGGTTTTCTAATGCTGCTGTTATGCAAAATACCAGAAATGGGTTGCCTTTTATAAAGGGGATTTAGTAAATCACAAATTTACAGTTCTAAGGCCATAAAAATATCCAGACTAAGGCATCAACAAGAGGATACTTTCACTGATGAAAGGCCAATGGCATCTGGAAAACCTGTCAGCTGGGAAGGCACGTGGTTGGCGTCTGCTGATCCTTTGCTCTGGGTTCTTGTTTCAAAAAGGCTTTCTCCAAAATGTCTTTCTTAGCTGCTCTGAGCTCCTTCTGTCTATGAGCTCCCTTCTAGAACTCCAGTGATTTAATTAATGCCCACCCTAAATGGGCAGGGCCCACACCTCCGTGAAAATAATCTAATCAAAAGTGTCACCTACAGTTGGGTGAGTCACATCTCCATGAAAACAACCTAATCCAAATATCCCACAAGATTGAATTAAAACATGGCTTTTGGGGTGACATACATCCACACTGGCACAGGATGCTATAAAGATTACATCACATTTCTCATTTGAAAAGTATAGTGAAAAGTTCTACAACTTAGATATAAAGTTAGAATTATTTTGTCCATTGAATTCTAATTATTAGATAATGCATTGCCTTATCCTTCAAAAAGTACAGTAAAAATAATATTATAGATGATTATTATCAAAAGAAAGGATTTTCCTCTACCATATAAACTATATCTGTGATTATAACCAAATACTTACCACATTAAGTTATTCAAGAAAGAGACAGTAAAGGAAGAATGAGGCCACAGAAATATTTATATATAAAAAAGTAATGATAAATATATAAAGTATACAAAAGAATAAGTAAAATATTTGCTGAATGCAAAAGGAATCACTGGAAGTCATATTCAATTCCTATGAAGTTGGAGCATATAAAGATTTCCATTTTACTGCCTTTGAAGTACTGACCTGAAGGCTTACCTATAAAAGATGCAATTCACGGTACACAGGCTTCCACTTTCCTGTTATGTTAAAGGAGACAAATCAAATTGAAACTAAAAAACTCAGAGTGGAAACATCTTCAATTCTGTCCTTGGAAATCATGGGTTATATTTTGCATCATGTTTTCAGTTCAAATTAAGGGCAAATAATATAACACTCTCTGATAAATGGCAAATGGAAAATTGGGCCTGAAACATAACATGACTTTTAATATGTATAACCAACAGCATTTTTTCCAAATGTTCATGTGCTTTGATCTCCAAATCATGCAAAGGAATATATGTGTTGAAATATAACCAGTAAAGGTTAAGAAATAAAACTTGAAAGCTTCCTCCTTCACCTGCACTTCAGGTATTTAAATAAAAGCCATCTGAATGATTCTTGGAAGAAAGTCAATGTTTATTTTTAAAAAGTATAGAAGGAGTGATTAGTATGAAAATATTAGATATCGCTCTCTTTCTTAACATAGTCTTTGTTACCATCTGACTTAAGCCAGAAATTAGTTATGTTCCTCTGGGTACATGGCAGGACCTACCAAAGAAGCCTGAGGTTGCTGAACATCAGTCTGTGACGAATGTTCTCCCCACACATGGTTCCGCCAGATGGACATTTACTAACACTTATTTAGAGTAAGCGCAAAATTGGTCTTACAGCCTGTTCTGTAAACTGGATAAAGTTCCATGTCCCAATCCTTTTAACTGCTCTAGTCATCAGCTTGCAATAATTATTCATTTAAGGCCATCACCAAAATCCAGAGGCAAGATTCTCTCATCCTACAAGCTGGGATCAGGCCAAGAGAGTCCTCCAGATTACTTGGCAGGGTAAGGGGCCATCTGGGGATTTAGCCCACAGCATCATTCCTACAGGTTGAAGGCACAGGACTTTAATCCCCATCCATGCAAAGGTGAGAAGGGCTCAAAAACGTTTTCCACCAATTCGTCTTAATGTCAACAATTGAAGCCCATTTCTGATCTTCAATATGCCTTCTTAATGGTAATGCACACAACAGAAGTGCTCAGAGGTCACTTTAAAGCATATGCTTCCTAATTAGAACTACCCTAAACTGGGATGTCCTGGTTAGCACCTAGGTACAAGATTTAGCCAGGAAACAAGCACATAACTTCACATAGCATATGCTGAAGCATCTTATGGTAAACTACAACTATCATAAAAGTAACAATTCTTATAGAAAAGTAATTTAGCAGTGTTTTACAAAATTTTAAATACAAAATCAAAATTTTAATCTACCCATAATTATAACTCCACCCCCAGTGTCATATGTAATCACTGTTACCATTTTGACATTTGGCCTTCAACAGATACACAACACGCACACATTTTGGTGTATATAAAAGCAAACACACGTAAATATGAAATTAGCATTGAGCGGCCACAGTCTCACCATCATATGATGAAAAGATCAGATCACACTAATATCATGACCAAATTTCATATCATATAAGTGCCACCTGTACATGCAGATATTACTATTTTCAGGATTCTCTGACTCCATTATTTCTGGAGACATTAGAGGTTGATCACATGACATCCACTTTCATTTTTCTACCCTTGATATTTTCTTACTACTTCACTTAGTCTAATAACCTTACCTCTACCTATCAATTCTCAATTTCAACATGTGTTTCTCACCAAGGGCTACTGTGGCCAACACCGTGGTCTCAGAGAAGACTGAATGATTCATTCATGCTTCATTACTCACTCATTCATTCATCAATTTGATGAATATTTATTCAGCTCCTACTATGTTGCAGGCTGTAGCAAAGAAGAAAACAAAAAATATCCCTCATTTCATGGAGCTTACACTCTATTGCAATTGGAATGGGAAGGTTGCCAATAAATAAGATCATTGAGTAACATATATATCATGTTCATGACAAATGATAAAGAGAAAAAAATAAGGCCAGAAAGCATAATGCAAAGTACTGAGATTAAGGGAAGTTGCAGCTTCCAGTTGGGTGGGCAAGGGATTCCACGCAGAGGTGAGATCTGAGTGAGAACCTTCCGGAAGGTGGGGAGTGAAGCATGGAAGTATCTTGGGTTCTGGAGAGAAAGTGCATGCACAAAGGCTCTGCTTCTGGAGCATGTGTGTTGGGTTCAAGGAATAGCAAACAATCGTGAGTGACTGGAGCAAAATGAGCTGGGGAAGAGGAGAGGGAAATGAGGTCAGGGATCATTTGGGTCCAGAGTATACAGGGCTTTGCCAGCCACTAAGGATTTGGGTTTTATCTGTATTTGATGGAGAGCCATTGGAGGGTTTTAATCAGAGAAGTGACCTTTACCTGGCTTTACTTTAGTGAGATTATTCTGGTTTCTGTGCTGAGAATATTAAGAAGGGGACAGGGCAAAACAGAGACGCTATTGGGCCAAACAAAGCAAATGAAGATGATGACGAGTCTCAAGTATTAACAGTTGAGGTGGTAAGTAATGAAAGGCTAATAAATATAGCATAGCTTGAGGGTGGAACTAATCCTATTTACCAATGGATCAAATATTTGATGTGAAATAAAGAAAGAAGTAAGTTGGATTCCAGTATTTTTGGTGTGATCTAAAGATGGAGTTAACATTCATTAAAATTGAAAAGATTCCATTTAAAAGCATTTTACTTTGTGAGATTACCAAGGAAGGGAAGTAGTGCAGATAAAATGAGAAGACATCTAAGGACTAAACCTTGGGGACCTCCAATGTTTAAAGTCAAGGAGCTAAGAAGAACCCAGCAAAGAATATTGTGAAGGAGCAGCCAGAGAGCTGAGAAGAAAAGGAGGACAATACACTGTCCACTTCCCATACAAATGCTTCCATTAATTACCCAGAACACAGATAATACCAAGTTTTAAAGTGTTAGGCCACTTTACAAATGCTCAACAACACGAATTCAAGTTATAATCAAGGAATAAAATAGGACTGGCTTCACTCTATGGTGGACGTAAGTGACCACAGGCCAAACTGATGAGCTGGTCTGGTTTCAAAGTTATTACCATTCAGCACCTAGCCTTCTGGCATGCAGGAAAATGCCTTCCTTCCTGCTTGGGGGGAAACCTGGAGCTTGTCCAGACTCCCTGAAGATGAGAAAAAAGAGAGGGTGAAACCAGAGGGAGAAGAGAATTCCATGACCATGTCAGTCTAGTGGTTTATTTGCAAGATCTGATTATTTTTTTTAATTCAGACTACTTCTCTTCCCACAAGGAGAGAGAATGTGAATGTATTCTGCCTTCATCTTGTTTTCTCTGATCTTACTTTATGGGCCCTTTTAGGACTTTGGTTCAGAATACAATAGACCAGCATTAGCATAAATGATAACCCTAGGGTAACAGATGCTTTGGCTTCCTCTATTCCTCCATTCTAAATTAGAAAATAAAATGAAGGAGAATTATTTTGAGGGTTAACATCTCTCTAAATCCTCATGTTGCTGTCTTTAATATCACCACATATGGGCTATCAGTTCTCCAGCCCGAACCCAGCCTCATCTAATCCTTCTTCCAGCTTTGTCTGAAAATGGTAATTTACCTTCTATCCTGCAATCTGATGGGTCTTAACCGCTGCAAGCCAGATCACAAATATCATCACAGCAACAAGCCAAATTTGCAGCCATAAATTCCTGCTTACGGGAGACACTTTCCTCCACTGGAAACAGTGTGCAGAGGTACAGCTGTATATCTCTGAGATAATCACTGTTTTGGGGGACCATAATAAAATCACCCTTTTTAGGCTTAAGTCCTCAATAGTCACCATATGTTTAATGTTTTATTTTACCTCTTTCATTGGGGAAAAAAAAAAGGTGAAGCTGACAAACTGGTATTGTTAACTACTATTCTCAGGAAACGCAAGAGAAAAAAGTTGCCTTATACAATAAATGAACATATAATGCTTGGAAAGTAGTTATGAGAAAATCACTTTTCAAAACTCTTGCCAGCTTACTGCTTAACATTACCTCTAAAGTACATCCATTACCTTACTCCAGGCACGATTCTTAGCACTTAGGGATAATGCAGCAAACAACGCAAACAAAATCCTTTCCCCTTGTAAGTTACATCCGAGTGGAGAGAAGAAAGTGCCCCTGGAATCTATCTCCAATGAGGTAGTAGCATCCCCCGGGATCTCACATCAAGCACTCATTCATGCCTAAAAATAGATGGAGAGAGGTCTGCGGGGGGCTTATTCTGGCCCTGGCTGAGCTAGGGAGGTTCCTCCAAGGCAGAGCCAGGAACCCCTGGTGCCTTACCAAGGAAGCCACCGTTCGCCCACTGCTACACTGTCGCAGAGAAAGCCCGCTGTCCCATCTGCACGAGACCCTCCTTTTGTATCCCAGCCACTGGGCCCGAGCCTCAGCAGGCAGGCAAGACAGAACTTCCCATGCAGCCATCAGAGAGAGAGAAAACAGGCACAAGACTGGAGGGGCCCTAGAGGAAGAGGCTACTGGAAGACTGCAGCTGGGCCTGCACCCGCCACCGAGGAAGAGGATGGTGCCAGCAAAGCACCACACGGTCGCAAAACAACACATCCCAGGCAAAGGCGGCAAGGAAGCAGGACCCCACCACCCCCAAGTGTGCAATTGAGAAAACAACTGAGAAAGACGCTATCCAAACATCCGAACAGAAATCTGAGATGGCCAAGAGAGAACCGAGTAGTAACTGTCATGGGCTGCATCACAACAGATGATGTCATTCCATCTGGGAGATAAGAGAAAAGCTAAATAAGGAGTCTTGAAATTAAAAAAAAAAGGGGGGGGGGGACATATTGCAGGTACATTCTCATTTTTGGAATTAAATGAATAAATTATCAGCACAAAACTTCAGATTTGGTGCCATGGGGGGGGGCAAAAGTGTTTCTAAGTTTTTGTAGGGTTGGGGAAAGGAGGGTGGGAGAATAATCTTATTAGAAAGGCATCACTTTTGTAGGGTGAGGTGAGAGTGTGAAGACTGTTGTTTGGTAAATAATTCTCTTCTTTCCACATAATAATGAAGAAATACATCTATGATTATTGGCACGAGGGTAGGAGGCCAATGGGAAAGAATCCTGCTCAATCTTCCACACGAGAACTCTTCCCATGCGTGGTTCCCCAGGACCACGGGCACACGTGCTCTGGGCAACCTAAAAGAGTTAGAAAGGTGCAGCAAAACGTCCCAGAATAAGGAAACAGCAGTATGCTTTCACCAACCAGAAAAGAAAATAAAGGAGGTGTGCTGGTTTGGCTGTTTTATGTCCTCCAAAACTCCATGTTCTTTGATGCAGTCTTGTGGGGACACACATATTTAGTCTTCATTAGGTTGGAACCCATTGATTGAGTGTTTCCATGGAGACATAAAGTAATAACAAAACAATAAAATCAAGTGTATCAGGTTTTATACAAAATGTGAGCAGAAATGAAATTCCACTCAAAGAGAATGTTACATGGGCTTAAAATGAAAAGTTCCTTGCAAGAAATGCACATAAGACAAAAGTATCAAAGCAAGGGTGAAAATAATGGGGCAGACAAATACAAACTTAAGCAAATAATAAATTAAACAAACAGTGGGAATACATACAGTAATATGTAAAAATTAATGAAGTAGATTTTTTAAATGGAGGAATGTAGTAACAAAACTTGTTTCTTTAAAAAGACCAAATAATAATAATCATAAAGCTCTATAAACTTTATTAAGGAAAACAGAAAAAGACAAGCATTGTATGATTAAAAGCCCCTAGTAAGAGATACACTACGGACAAAATGGGGGAAAAATTTACAAAGTACTTTTGCTATTTCCAGTAACCATATTATTAATAACAATAGTTTCAGAAGATTTTATGGATAGATGGATGGATGTTGAATGCATGGATGATAGATGGGTGGATGGATGAATGGATAGAGAGATAATAGATTAATGCAAAAGAGCCTTATTAAACAATAATTTTAAAAATAAGTTAAAACGATAATGAAGCAAACTCTTATTGGATGCTTATTATGATTCAGGCACGGTTCTAAGTGCATTATTTATATTAATCTTCCCAACAAATTTATGAGATAAGCCACAATTATCCACATTGGACACATGTAAACTGAGGCACAGAGATGTTACATGGCTGCCCATGCTTCTTCCTGCCATCCCTCACCAGGCTTTCTCTGGTCTTGCAGGGTAGGAGCTGTGGGCAGGAAGACGCGGCAACGGCAGTTAAGAACTCACTTCAAGGACAGAGATGAAATCCAGCTCAGTGCCTCCTGGATTCCCAAGAGGAGACTTCTGCTTTCAGAGAGTTCCCACCAAGAACTCCTTCTCCATAGACATTCCTCCACTGTGCCCCTAGGGGTGATCTTCCTCTGACTTGGGCAATACCTCCTTGAGCGGGCCCTTACTTAACACCTCTTCTAGCCTCTTGTACCTGAAGTTGCCTTGCCCCTTTCCTGGGCAGGGTCCCTTTTAACACCCAGAATGCTCCCTCCAAGTAGCACATATCTAGTCCACAGAAAAAGGAACATCTGTGCTGATCACAGAGGAAATGTGCCTGTCCCCCGGTGGAGCCATCTCGATGTGCTGCGATGGTAGACCAGCAGTCTCACGTGCCAGTGGTTCACGGTTAAGATTCTTAGAAGGTGTTGTATTCCAGTCTCTATGCTCAGCATCTGTCCCTGGGATACACACACTTCACAGTGGTTTTGTATGTCATGCGTAAGTGGTCAAGCACCTCTTTTTTTAAAAATGGGGGTACCCTAGCTAAACTGAGACCTAAAGACCCCCATTTTCACACCCTCTTACAGTTATATCAACAAATAAAGGGGTAAAAGAAAGTGGTATTATGAGTTGATTCTAAAAAGGCATTGATAAAATTAGGAATCAAACAGGATACATATACTCCATATTAAATATTAAATATGAAAAAAGATCATTTATGAAATAAGTGGCAAAACATTAAAACAATTTCAATTAAAATCAGGAACTAGGCAGGGGAACTGCTCAGTGCAATTATTATCAGCATTGTCTTGTGGGTGTTGGCAAATGCCATGATAAGAAAATTAAACAATCAACCTAATCACTTGGTGATCCTTCTTTATCAGGCCAAAAAGTTCACATACAGTCCTATCAAGAAATTTTACCATGGATCGGTCTGTGATCTTCTTCATGTATTGAGATCACCATATGGTGCATCTCCTTTCATCTGTCAATTTTATAAAACACATTTGAGTGTAACCTAATAGTATACCATGTTGACATTCCTGAGATAAACCCAACTTGATCATGACTCAATATTTTCTATATCCGCTGCTAGATTTCGTGTGCCATTATTTTTTAAAGAATTTTTCCTTCTTTGCTCTTGAGTGAAACTGACCCATAGTCATCTCATACTGCCCTTTGCAGGGTTTGGAATCAAGGCTGTAACATTAGCTTCCCAGAATGAACTGGATGTCCTAATTATCCACTTTTTGGGACAGTTTATATAAACCTGGAATGATTTTGAAAGTTGAGTAAAACTTTGCCTGAAAACCCATCTTTGTCTGGTATTTCTTTGGGAGAACATTTTTATTTACTCATCCAATCTATTGAATGGGATGGGGATATTCATGCTTGGCACACTTTTGAGGGCCAGAATTTGTCTGTTTCGTTTGCCTAGGTTTTTAAATAGTGACATACAGACGTTTACAAGATTCTCTCATAAACTTTAAAAATTCAGCTGCAACTGCCCTGTCCCCTTATTGATGCCTAATATGGCTTACTGGTGCCTTATCTCTTTCTTCATGGCTTTTGAAAGTTATTTTTAAAACATGGATAAGTTACTTTTCTACACTGCTAAATAGTAATCTATTCTTTGTTAATTAATTAATCCAAACTTTGTTAGGATGTTATATGCAGATTTTTGTTCTTCTACTATTACTGTCTCATCTCGTTTTAGTCTTTTCGAAGAACCACCTTTTGGCATTGCTTCTCTTCGCTACTGTAAAATTGCTTTCTATTCCATATTTAGACTGCTTTTAACTTCATTATATTATTTCTTCTACCATTTTTGTTTTTATGTATTGTTGTTTTTCACCTGTTAAATCAGACGGTTAGTCTTAAATTTTCCACATCTCTTCTCCTCTAATAGAAATATCTAAATTTCCCTTTAAATAATACTTATTTATCCCACAAGTTTTGATATGCACCATTTTCATTATCATTCAATTCTACATATTTTTAAATTTCCATTTTGATTTATAAAAACTACTCTTGAGGCTATTTTCTTCTTTCACTACATCCTTTAAAAGTTAATAAAGAATTGTTGGCAATAGACTTGCTCAGTTTTGCATAGCTGAAAAGGTATTTATTTGCTATCAGTCTTGTTTTGCTGGGTACACTATCCAGAGTTTCCAGTTATTTCCTACCCACACTTTAAAAATATAGTGCCATTGTATTTTTTAAGTGATTTTTTTCTTTTTCATCATAATTTTTTTTTGTAGAATACAGCATATATACATAGAAGTGATAACTTTCCCAGTGCAATTTAATTAGTTAGAGAGCAAATTTCCTTACTGTGAAATATAATATATACACAAAAAAGTAATATCTTTCAAAGTGTTATTTAACAATTTGGTCTCCATTATTTGTGTATGAGAAATCTGTTGCCAGTCTCGATGTTTCTTTGTATGTGAGTTTTCTCTATTGATGCTTTCAAGAGCATCAATGGTTAGTCTTAAATTTTCCACATCTCTTCTCCTCTAATAGAAATATGTAAATTTCCCTTTAAATAACACTTATTTATCCCACAAGTTTTGATTATTTATCCCACAAGTTTTATCTTGTGGGATAATTTTTATTTATCCCACAAGTTTTTTTTTCTTTATCCCACAAGTTTTATCTTGTGGGATATATAATCCCTTCATGTTCATGACAATGCATCTGGGTGTGCATGTATTTTTATTCATCTTGCTTGTTAGATACTATTTAATATATCTGCAGATTCTAGTCTGTCTGTAGTTCTGGAAAATTCTCAACTATCACTTCTTCAACTGTCTTCCCTCATTCTCTTTCTTCTCTCCTTCCACGTCTCTCATTAGAAGTAAGATCTTCTCATTATATCCCCTGTCTCTCAACTACTCTTCCATATTTATCTCTTTGCCACTCTGTGGTTTATTTATCCTGAGTAATTTCTTCAGAAATGTTTATTTACTAATAGTACCTTTTTTTTTTTTGGTCTAATCTATCCTTTAGTCCCTCTTTAATTTTTTTTCAATTATTTCATTTTTCATTTCTTCAAGATTTTTTTGGTTATTGTTGAATTCTGTCTGGCAATTTTAGTATTCCTTTGTTTCTTGCTTATCATTTTATTCTATCCATATTTCTTTAAATATTTAATATATGCCTGATGTATTCTCTCCCTTTTCTCCCAGTTCTTGGGAGTCTGAATCTGTTTCCTGTTTCTGCTGACTCTTATTGTGGTCACCTGATTGATTCTGTATATTTTTGACATCTTCGCTAACTTATGTGTGTCTGAATTAACCTTAGACATCTGTAGAACAAAATTGCGGTTCTTTTCCTTCTGGAAAAAAAAAATCGGTTTGCTTCTGACAGGTGCCAGGTGGTCTACCGACATGGCTCTGCATTAGTCTTTTGTAAATTATCTTGGAAGAACACTGGAGTCCCAGAGAAACTAGTCTAACTCACTGTGGTCCTCAGTTTACTACTTTAAGCCGGTTCTGAAGCAGCCATACGCCTCAAGGCAACACTAGCGTTAGCATTTCCTAACCGCTCTCTCCATCATATTCTGTCCCAATTTACTTTTGTTGTTTCTTTTTTTTTTTTTCTGCCCTGGGACATTTTCTGTACTTCTTTTATGAGCCTCGATATGCTATATGAGTTTTTTTTTTTTTTTTCCAGTATATCAGAGATCAAATTGTATTGTGGATTATCTGTGTTCTGAACATCTAGTCAGTGATGCTGCTGAAACAGAAGAGTTACAGCCTCTTTAAAGCCCAGAGGATGCCTACGTAATCTAATGTCAACTGGTACTATCAGAAGTGGGGTGCTACTCACAGTCTAGCCTCAGTTTCTCTCATTTATTCCACAAGCCTTGTAGTACTTCTTAATCTTTATTGGAATGATCCAATAAAAAGGATCATTCAGACACTCTGATGAAAGTTAGCTACCCTATCTTCAGAAAAACGTGCCTGTGCATAAATGATCAACATTTTGCATGTAAATTCACACAGGTCACAACCACCTGAAGCCCATTCGCTTGCCCTTTATGTATCTAGGTTAAGAGACTGTGGATGGAACTAATAAACTTGATAATAATTATCTTAATGATGAACTTATGAGAAAATGTAGAGTCAGTATGCAGGCGGAAGGTTATAAACCTCTTACCCCCCCACCCAGATCGCATCAGCACCTCTTTAAATCTCAAGGTGAAACAGAGTTCAGTAACAATTTTGATTCTGCACCTATTAAATAATATGTCTAAACTGGCTTTTCGATTTATGATAATGAATTCAGGACAGAGCAATTTTATCCCTCATGTGTTAAGCAATTAAGAAGTAAAGTCTTTCATGTGCCAAGCCAGATCTTTGTACTGGGATTCAAAGCTTTAATCACCACACTTAAGGGACAAATTTGAGAGGTAAATCAGGGAGAAGAAAAAAAAAACTAAGATAGTTTGCTTGATTTCCTAATGGAATAGCCTTCCGTTTGGCCAAAACCTAGTGCTACCATCAAGAGGCTGATAAATATTTCCTCTCCAAGGGTTTTGATAATGGAGATAGCAGGAAAGAGATGGATGCAGGACCGAACCAAGAGCAGAAATTGCTGAAACAGTACCCAGCCACGTGAGGCCTGGAGCCCAAGGTATCAGAGCAGCTAAAGCAGGAGAGGAAAGGACAGGTGGATGCCAGAAGAGACGTGAGAGCCTCTGGGGGGTCCCTCAGATGGCCAACACCACCATCAGCCCAGTCATGTATGAGGATCTGTTCTCAACGCAGCCTTGCAATTGGAGGTGTGCTGCAAGGAATCTGTAATGACTCATCAACCACTATAGCATGTGGGTAATTACTGTTTACATAACCTAGACTGAATTCAAGACAATCTCTAAAACAGCATCCCCTCTACATTCCAATATGCCTTTTTAAGTAGGCAAGTATTTCTTAACATAACCCAAACCTCACTTACAAATGCTAAAGGCCTTATCACCTAGTTAAGGGCATGGACCTGGGGGATTGGAATCTCAGAGTTTAAATACTGGCTCCCCTCTTACTTGCTACTTTACCAGGCAAGGTTATTAACATAGCAGTGCTTCAGTTTTCTCATCAGGAAAATAGGGATAATCATAGGCTTATCTAAAGATTTCTGTGAAAATTAAGAATGATAATAATGTAAAGCTCTTAACAAGGTACTTGGCTTACAAAAGACATTCCATAAATATTTTCTATTGTTGTTTTTATTATTATTACCATTACCAGTATTAAAAAATTAATTCCCAGCCCTACTGAGTAACTCTTACAAACATACTGTAGATGTTCATAACGTTATGTACTACTCCAGCGGTCTTGTGGGGCCTTCACTAGAATCTGGGTACATCTACAGGAGTATACTACACACACGGCCATCATCTACATGTGTGACATGGCAGAAAGGAAAAAGGAGATGACACTCTTCTTAGAGCATCAAGAGGACTAAAACCTGCAGGTGACCAATATAGAGCCTAGCTTAGGACAATAAAGAACCTGGTTAGGAAAGGCCGGAGAGATCATGTATTGTACAAATGTTCCCAGAGCTAAGAAAAGGATGTAAAATGGCAGCAATATATATAGGTAGATGAATTTGTAGTAAGGCAAGCAACGCTTTTTAAGTCTAATAACCAATAAGCAAATAACTTACCTGCTCAACAAGGGCAATAATATGCAAGCTATAGTTATAAATGTAAACATGAGTATTCTTGGGAATTTGCATATGTCAGTCAGAATCCTTTTATCTTTTTTTTTTTTTTTTTTTTTTTTTTTTCAAACCAGATAAAAATTTATTCTCTTTCAGATAACAGTGTGCATAGGCAGGATAAGTTGGTATATGGCATCTTACAGTGCTAGGGACACATCGTCCCTCTGTTTAGTCACTCAGCCATCCCTAAAATGTGGCTTCCAGCTCCTAATCAAAGATGGCTGCTCCATCTCCAGCCATCTCATCTGCATTCAGCCAGGAAAAGAGAAAGGGGTAGAGGGATGCATGCTTCTTTCTTTTGAAGACATAATCTGAAGTTTACCCACTTAACTTCTGAAATGATGCATAGTAGATATTCACGCACAGCTACACTAGAACCTAAATATAAGGTCTCTGTGGCTACAGTAGTCTTATGCAGCCTCACACAAGGATGTCATCTTGATGACTCATTACAGGCAACATTGCTGTGAGTGATGTGATTTTTCCAAAATGGTGCACAATTCTTACTAAAGTTTGGAACATGACAACCTGAAAGCTTTCCTCAATTCACATGGTATTTGCATTTTTTGAAAAATCAGTGTGCTAAAATAATGCAAAATAAAAATTAAAAATTTTCTGTTGAATGTAAAACAGAATTAGGTTCTAGGCCTGTATAATTATAAACAGATTTTTTCACCTACATAAATGTCTAGCAGACTATTTGAAAGTCTAGAGAGATGTAGATCAATTCTTTATTGTGTGAGACTGCCTCACTCTTTGTAGGACATTTAGCATCTCTAGACCTGCCCACTAAATTCCCTTCTCCAATTACCATAACAACCAAAAACAGCTCCACAAATTTCTAAAATCACCCCACCCCACCTCACCCCACCCCAGGGATAGTAAAACTACCTTTGACAGCTCTTGGGCTACAAGTTGTTTAGCACCTGGTCTAACTTCCAGTTAATCACAAATAAACATTTACCAAATATTTTGCAATTGTCTAACAAAGAGTCATCAGATTCCCAGTCTCCCATCACCTAATGCTGCATATTTTAGGCTTTTTTTAGGACTGTATCCCACTTCAAGTTACCATATTGTGTGCATGTTATGAGTTCAGGCTGCTATAATAAAAGAATACTAAACTGGACAGAAGTTTATTTCCTTCTCATGCAAAAGGTTTCCTAGGCATTCTAGGACTGATATGGCAGATTGCCAACATGGGGGTCCCCAGCCTCTTTTTTGTTTCTGTCATTCTCAATATACATATAGTCTCCATTTCATCGGTCCAAGATGGCTGGTCTAGCTCTAGCCATCACATCTGTATTCCAGCAGAGAAAAGGGAAAAGGGGGGAAAAAAAAAGTAAAAGGTATAGTCCTTCTCTTTAAAAAACTTAGTATTTTTCTTTTTGAGACTTCTAAAACTACAGATTGCTAGTGACTCTAAACATCTAGTAGGTATTATTTTACCAAATAGGCGGCATAGTGAAATTAACCCCAAACTAGAAATTCTAATTCTGGCTCTACTGCTAACTAGCTTCAAAATCCCAGGCATTTCGTTAACTTCTATGGCTGTTTCTTCATCTGTAAAATGAGGAAAGGGGAGTAGAAAAGGCTCTTTCAAATTCCCCAATTCTAAAATTCCAGGGTAGACTCTAATGCCCAGGATTTTTATGTAGACTCAATCTTAAACCATTTTTTTCTTCTAAACATTTTCTAAATTATTCATTGTAAGTGATTGATTTTTATTTTAAGAATGAATTTCAATTTTTCAAAGTACCTTAGGAACATGGAATCTGATGAAAATTTTCGCTTTATATCTACATCATAATTTCTTTAAACAAATATGTATTGAGTACTTATCACATTGCAGATATTGATTAGACACTGGAGATATAATGGCTGGCAAGATTGGCAGAGCTTCTCCCCTCATGGAAAATAAAAACAGATAGAAAATAATTGCAACTTATGGCAAGTGCTATGAAAGAAACATATAAATGTTCAAATAACATAAAAACATAGGTGGCCAATTTTAGAAACAGCAATCATGTAAGACCAAACTGAGACCTTTAGAGTGAGCTGGATGTGCAAACTGTGGAGATAGAGAAAGCATTCCAAGCAGAAGGGACAACTCCAGAAAAGGTACTAAGACCAAGGGAAAAGAAGAATTAAAACAAACAAACAAAAAATATCAGAAGGTTATATATAGTGAGAGAGAGGGAAAATGACCCAAGAAGAAGGTGGAAAAATAAATAGGTTCCAAATCATGCAGGTACTTATAGCCCTGATGAGAAGTTGGGATGTATTCGATTTATTCTCAAGGAAGGGGGAAGAGACACTGAAGGGTTTCAAACAGAATTATGGGAATCAATTTTCAGCTTAACATCAGTTTTGCTTTCTGTGAGAATAAGTTGGAAGGAAGTAAAAGCAAAAGTGAACAGCCAAGTAATCCAGAGAGAAATGGTGTTAGCTAAGATAAAAAGGATGACAACAGAGGGAAAAACCATAACTTACAATGTATAATCCATATGGTCCATATATAACATTATATCTAATGTTATATATAATCAGTCAATGAACAATCACATTTTGAGATCCTATCATCTACCCAGCATACTGGTAAGAACCATGGGAATGTAAAGATGCATGATGTATTGTCCCTGCCATTTGGGAATTCACAGTTCATTTGGAGGAACAACAAACATAGAGGAAACGCTATTAATAATATCATAGGACCTAACTTGACCTATTATACAAAGTCATTTATTTCTTTGGGTTAACGGGAATATGTAAAAGTCTGTGGATAGTATTTTTGCATTATATGATTGTTATATTTAAAGCCTGATTTTCCTGTTCCCATAACCAGAAAGTGAGCAATGTCCAAACAGGTATTTCTTTCTTTTCCACATAATATGTTTTTCTTTATTTAGGCCAGGCCTTGAATGTGGGATAGGTACCAGATTGCAGCAGGTGGTGGGGAGATTAAAAGAACACTCAATTTAGACTTTACCAGTATGTTCCAAGATCTCTCTCACACCTGCCTACGGAGATCCCGAACTCCAACCTCTTCATGCATCCACTTTTGCAAACACTTCTGCCTAAATAAGAGACAAACTCACAGATGGCCAACATGGGCCATTTGCTTTCTAGAAATTATAAGAAACTGATTTAATTTCGAATAAGAAAATAAGATCAAATGTAGCAAATGATCTCATTTTAAACAATCCATGTCCTGTATTAAGAAAATCTTTTTGAAGCAAATGTATTGGAAGAAACAGAATAACTTGCCTCAGACATGAAGGTCCTAAATGAAAGGGATAATACTTCACTACTTAAATTACTCTTTGAAGAAGATTTTTTTAAAATATTGACACTGGGGAACTTCTCGTGATAGCTGCCTGCCAGTGGCATAGGGTTTTCATTGTTAACAGAGTTTTGTATTGTTAACAGTAACCCCAGTTCTTGTCGATGGTAATGTGTATGGCCCTCTGAGCCTTCCAAGAACAACTGGAACAAGGAAAATAAAAAGAGGTCTAATACTCAGGGCCATTACCATTCCCAGAGTGCCTTTTGCAAGAAGAGGGAATGGTAATTCTGATATCCTGGACACATTTTAAACTGAGTAATAACACTTTGCCTACTTAAATGCCCCCTGTAGTTTCGATTAGCTGGCCATGCTTCTGATCATTCTTTTGCTGTTAGGCGAGGCATGGTTACAGCCACACACATTTCTTCAGTGGTGAATAAAAGGGTATCCTCATCAAGTACCAACTTTGCAAACCTGGGTTACTGGGTGTGTGTGGCAGACTCCATCAAGGCCAGTCTACTTGCCACTTGCTAAATATAATCATGTTTTTCAGCCTATTTGGTATTTCCAGAGCTGCTCTCCTTACTGGCAAATCAGTCCTTGAAAACTCCTCCATGCCCAATAATAATGAGCACCTCAAAAAAACCACGCCCATGTGTCATGGTTTATGGGATATCTCATTGCATATCCTGTTGTACTGTGTACCAAGAATTCTCTTGCTAGAAACTCCTTCTCGCGGTGATCAGTCGCGGAAGTCAAGCCACGGATCCCGGGAGCACGTCTCCGTCGGGTCGAGGGGAACGCGAATGAGGTTCCCCGTACGGGCCACCACTTGTCCGGCGCTTTCTCCGCCCCGCCTCGAGTCCTCGGTCGGCCGGCGATGGGGACCAGAGAAATAAGGGGAGAGAGGGCGCGGACAACGTCCCACCCGGAGCACCCGTGATCACTCAGGACTCGCGGTGGTAAAGCAGATAAACTTTTAATGGGACTAGGCAATCATCATCTTTACAGGTTCCACCCGGGGCGAGACACCTCGGGGGAGAACAACCTCGATGCGGCCGTCAGGTACGGCTCCTTGTGGGCTGTCTCCCCCAGAATCCTTTTATCTTACATTGGATTTTCTCACAAAGTAGAGACTTCATATTCTCTCATTATAGGTGACCAAAAATAGTCAGGGTTAGGGCTGTCAGTGTTTATATACCTCTTTCCATACCAACATCACACACCTAATTACACGGAATTGTAATAAATAGTTTTTGAGAAACAATTTTTCTTTAATTGATAAGCAAGTCACCTCAAATCACAGACCAGTGATAAAACAAAGATGAACAATACTTTAAATGTACACAACAAACAAAATCCTTTAGTGAATTCTTCAGTCAATGTCAATTGAAATATTCCTCTGTGAAATATACCTAAATGGGGTAACCATGCCAGGATTTCAGGAGGATGGAGTAGGATGTTGTAGAAAGACTAAACTGAGAAATCTACAATCACAGTTCAGTGATCCAAGTTATTTTTAAAGAAAGTTTGGCAACTCATCTGCCTTATGAAAATAGAAGAGCAAGGAACATTCTCTGCACAGTGGGAAGTTCCTCTGCCTTTCATATTTCTAATTCCAGGCAGCATGCTGTCTGCTCCAAAGAGCAAGAAAACAAATGCCAAGCTTTAATCAGACTGGTATCGGCTGTGTGGGGGCTTTCAGATCTGGGGCCCACTCCTAACAATGTCACACGGATTCCCAGCAGAATTTCAATGCCAGACCTCTGCCCTTGCTGAGAAGAGAAAGTTGCAAAACACTGAAGATGAGCAGCGATTCTGGGC
Source organism: Choloepus didactylus (assembly GCF_015220235.1). Lineage (NCBI taxonomy): Eukaryota > Metazoa > Chordata > Mammalia > Pilosa > Megalonychidae > Choloepus > Choloepus didactylus. The sequence continues at coordinate 9,661,739 of NC_051322.1, forward strand.
TTTAGGTTAACATTCTTCCTCTATGTTCAGAGAGGAAAAAAAGAAAAGAGCTAACAGATTCAATCTAATTTAATTCTATAATGAAACCAGGAATTAGAATCCCTGTAGTGGAGAACTAACCTTTCTCAAGAGTCAAGCCTCGTTTTCTTCTTTAACTGTATCTTAGGAACACTGATGGCCCAAGGCTATCAGAGATATTGCAAAAAGTCTATTAACAAGAGAGATAGTTTAAATTTTCTTGAACCTTTAAAAAGCTGCCTTTTAATAAGGAGCTTTGCTTTTGAAGATGCTCAAGCACTAATTATTTTTAACCACAAAATACTTCATTGTTTTATTCTGTATCTATTCTTTGTGAAATTGGAGAAAGACATTTTCACCGGTTTATACCAAGGCTTGAAAACCTCTGGTTTTCCACAGCATTTAATTGTGAATTGTAATACCATAGATTTTTTTTTTTTTTTTGATGTATAATGTCCCCTGAGACATAACATTACTTGTCTCCCAGTGCAATAATTGGAATGGAATTTAAACAATTTTTCCCTGTTGTCATTATAGAAGAAAAGAAATTATTCCTTCAAGTCAGTATACCATTTCTATTTGTTATAACTTCAATTAGACCAAGTGTTTCAGGAGACACTATGGGTTAAAGAGATAACAAAATAAGACTCCATTTATATCAGTCCTTGTTAATAAATTCAGAAGGTCTATGCTTAAAACATTGATAGATTGAAATTAGATAATGTATAAAACATGATGTGTTCTATGTTTTAGTCTATCATCACATTTGGATTGTGTTGAACATATGATATTTTTGAGTGAAATATCATAAATACTTTATGTTTAGGAACCTAGTTTAGGATTTGCCTTTACAATGAAATGAAATACTCTGTTTTAAAAAAAATTGTTTAATTCAAACTAAATCCTTTTATCAGGTTCACTTTTTTGATTCTAAACAGCTTCATAGTGTTGACAACAGGAATATTTCTAAACAAGGATTTAACCTGAGTATTCCAAGTCATGTGAAACCATATTTAAGTTTACTGTGGCTTTTAAAATTTCTTTTATATATGATTTCTTCAAACAAAAAGCAGCACAACTAGTACCTTGGTCGAGGTAAGTTTATTTCTTCTGGCAATTGGTTGAACAATAGACAAGACTTAAAAAGCTTTAAGGATTTTAAAATTTCTTTCCAGGTCTAACTGATCACATTTTTCAGGCCATTTTAATACTTAGAATTTCTAGGGTTATTACTCCATTTGTATTTAATTTCATTTTTTTTTTATTATTTTGCTATTTTATAAATTAAGGAATTAGAGTAATTAATGAAAGAATATTAGCAAACTGCTGATTTCTACCTATTCTTTTGCTGTTAAGAAAAAAAAGGGAAAGAGAATTTGTTGTGAACGGTAGGCAGATGAGCCCCCAAAAATATTCACACCTTAAACCTGGGAGCCTGTGAATGCATCACATCCCATGGAAAAAGGGACTTTGCAGACGTGGTTCTCATCAGTCATGGCACTGATTATCCTGGATAACCCAAGCAGACCCAGTCTGATAGCATAAGCTTTTAGAAGCAGAGAACCTTCTCGGGCAGAAGAGGAGGAAAGAGATGAGGCCGAAGGGAAAGTCACAGGGATTCAAAGCAGAGCAGCTCCGCTCCTCCCTGCTAGAAGAGGCCACCGAAAAGCCAGGGAAGGTAGTGGGCGGCCTCGGGGAGCCGGCACCGGCCCTGACCCACGGCCTGCAAGGAAATGGGGCCTCGATTCCAGATTCTACAGCTGCAGAGAACCGAATCTTCCAACCACCCGAACGAGCTGGCAAGCAGCGTCTCCCCGAGAAGCGGACTCGGCCCTCCGAGAGCTGGGGGTCAGTCCCGGGGGGCTGCGGCAGAGCGACCGGCTGCACCCGTGCCCCCCAGACCTCCCACCCAGACACGCAGAGACTAGAAGTGGGTGCGCTTCAAGCCGCCACGTTCCTGTTAACTTCTTAGGGCGCAAATAGAAAACGAATCTAGTATGTATATAATGTATTTCCATACCTTCTTCCATCACACTTCATGAATGTAGATCCTCATTATCCCAAAGCAACTCTATTTTCAAACATGTTTCACGTGGCACGTGGGTCTCTCAAAGTTTCCTCGGCGTTCTCACCTCTATTGACCTGTAAAACAATGCACAGATTGGCCTAAGGATAAAAATGTATTCAAGGTCATTTAAAATCAAATATGTATGCTCACTTTTAATATCTTCTTTCTCTCGGTAGTTCTTTCTCTGGGTGATAGGTATTTTTATTCTTAGGTACAATAATGAAACAAAATTTCAAATAAAGAACTTGATAAAATGTTGAATACTTTATTTCCCTTTATAGCTCAAAGATATTCATCTATTCTTTGAGTAACTTTATATGAGATTAATATCTCTGAAGAGCTGCATTGAACAGATGTGAATTTTATAAATATATTTGCATTTCTCCTGGCAGCATACAAAGCATTTTCAGTAAATTTCAAATGGCATCCTGCATTCCTTCACCAACTCTCCCAAAACTTGGGAAAAGAAACAGTAACTGAAACATACTGTTACCCTGAATTTACACATTAAGGGTTAGAACTGGAGAATTTAGAATATCTTACACTGTCACTTAGGAGTCAGTAACATAATAGCTCACTTGTAATTGCTACTGTAGAGATTACCACACATCTTCAAATGTAGATTTTTAAGAATTAAAATTTAATGTCTTAGATTTTGAGAGTTTAATCCAAGCCTATGTTATTACGATTTTTTTTCTCTCTTTTTCTTTCTTTTTATAGGGGTGGGAGGGTTATTTTCCCTTTATCCCCATTACGAGTTCCTCCTTCCAAATGCACGTTGGCTAACCAACGATCCCCCCACTCAGTCAGGGGTGACCCAGCGTTCAAGCTAGGACTTCTGCTCTTCTCTATGAAGCTCCAATTCCTTAGATATTTCCTCCACATCCATCAACTGACTTAGAATCTAGAAAAAAAATTAAGAGATCAATAAGTATCTAGAGATTATCTAAACTCATCATTTCATTTTATAAAAGGGAACCAAGAGAAAGGTAGTTAAAAGTTAAACCAATGTCATGGATTATTTAAATTTCTTCCTCTTAGAAAAGGAGTACTGCAAAATGACCTAAGCCCATTGTTTCCAGGCAGTTTGCCTGGTTTCTCAAAAAAGAATATTAACCATTGTTCTAAAAGGAGGTTTAGAAGGTAATTATTTATAATATTTTTTACCAATTACCATTAAATCTGAGTAGGTAAAAGAAAATAGCAAAACCTTAATTTAAGTTTCTTTTGTTCTCATGCATTAAAAAGGTAGTGGTTTTAGATGAGAGTTTCCTTGCCAAGTTGCAGTTTCAGTGATAAGAAGAGGACAAATTGTTAAATATTATTGAATCCATAGAAAGGAAATACATTTCATTTTGTTTCCTTATTGTGATAAGTGTACAGTGTCTCGACAATGACATGCCAAATACTTGAATTGTTGACATTACATTTAATTCATAAATACGCATCACTATCATATTAACGTTTTGTTTAAAATTGCTTTACTGTTGTTTAGGAAGCTACACACATTTTGAAGGGGAAAGAACCGTAAGAATAACATCAAACATAATCAAACTTCAATTGCTTTTTAACCATTTTTGTGGTGTTAGGGAGGCTGGGAGTCTAAAACATTTGATTATTTGTACCACAATAAGAGCATTATTTAGTAAGAGAAAAAAACGTAATTTTTCCCATTACCTCAACCAGTGACATCAGTTGAAGCCGTCACCTAGCATAGAATGGGGTTTTAAACAAGCCATGATTAATGTCTGTATGATTACTTAAATGCAGAATTATCCCAATATAAATAGCAGATGTCCCAAATTTGATTTTTTATTTGTAATAATAAATTGCAATCTCTTCTATCACACAGTTTTCTTCTATTATATCTACTAAGACATTTGTGAGCTTAAAAATTTTTGAGAAGTAGAAAACAAGCAAGACTTTATGAAGACATAATCGGCATAAACTGTGTCCCATCTTCTGCTACCCACTCACCAGGGCAAACTTCAGTAATGTGCTGCACTAAGTGCATTAGTAAATGATCTTGAAATACGCTAAACAATGTTAAATATATCAAAGATCCTGTCCTGTATTGCACTCGAGAGAAAATAACAAGTTGAAATATAGTTTTAACCAGGATTATCATAATGGAGGTTGTGTCATTGGAAACATATATAAAGAAGACAGCGAGTTGTAAATGGAAGAAGCAACCACTTTTCCATTTTTTTAAAAAATACAGACCCTGCTCTAATCATATGATATTTGAAAATCTCTAAATGTAAAAATAATACAATACTGAAATAATAAGCACTGAAAATGGAGAGTTCTCTATCGACTGTCACATCCAGTTGGTGTAATACGACCAACATAAATCATAAAGCTGAGACATATTCACAAAATTAAGTGGCAAGGCCAGAACTCAAAGAGTTGTCTAGACCTGCACAGGATAAACAGCCAAATTCACTGGATTACTATGTTGGCAAGAACTACCCGCAGCTACTTTTGAGTATTAGGTAAGACATTCATTTCAAGTGAGATGGATCATCAAGAAAAATCCCATAATGACTTCTCTGATTATGAAAAGCTGAGCTGTCCTTACTCCAGCCATCCCTTCCCCCCACAAAACCAGAGCAGAAAAGCTTCTTTCAGTTAATTATTCTACCCATTTAATCATTCAGCTACTCAATGCTGAATTATTATTTCTAGAAGGCCGACAGTCACTCATTAAATCTGAGTGGGTGAAAGAAAATAGCAAAACCTTAATTTAAGTTTCTTTGCTCTAACGCATTTAAAAAAGTGGCACTGCTGAGGCGCGATGGAGGAGCCAGGGCAGATGCTCTCTCTGCCTGGGCAGACCTCACGTTCCGAGGGAAAGAGACGGGGACAACAACAGCGGCATTTAAACGGTCACACACATGATGTAATTACAAATTGTGAAATGTTTCAGAAGACAGAAACACCTCCTCCAGCTAGAGTGGTCAGAGTGGGGAGGTGGACATAGTAACTAAAACCTAACGAAAGAAAGGAGAGGGCCAAGCAGTCTGGGGGGATGGGGGATAAGAGGCAGGTATGAGAGAGGATAAGATTTGCGGAGTTTCTAAAATGGACAGGAGGTTAGCATATTGGAAGAATGGAAGAGTAAAAGAGTAGAGTGGATGGTCTCTATGGGTCAGGGGTTGTCTTAGCTCTCTGGCTGCTGTGACAATTACCACATGTACTGGTTTGTATATATATTATGTCCCTCCCAGAAAAAGCCATGTTCTTTGATACAGTCTTGTGGGGGCAGACATATTAGTGGGGATTAAGTTGGAACCTATGGATTAGGTTGTTTCCATGGCATGCCCCACCCAACTGTGGGTGATAACTCTGATTGGATAGTTTTCGTGGAGGTGTGGTCCCACCCATTCAGCGTGGGCCTTGATGAGTTTACTGTAGCACTATATAAGCTCAGACAGAAGGAGCAAACTTGCTACAGCCAAGAGGGACACTTTGAAGAATGCACAGGAACTGAGAGAGGAGCTGCAGATGAGAGACAATTTGCAGACAGCTGTTGAAAGCAGACTCCTGCTCTGGAGAAGCTGAGAGAGGACAAACACCCCAAGAGCAACTGAGTGACATTTTTGAGGAACTGCAGCCTAGAGAGGAACGTCCTGGGAGAAAGCCATTTTGAAACCAGAACTTTGGAGCAGACGCCAGCCATGTGACTTCCCAGCTAACAGAGATTTTCTGGACACCATTGGCCATCCTCCAGTGAAGGTACCTGATTGCTGATGTGTTACCTTGGACACTTTATGGCCTTAAGACTGTAACAGTGTAACCAAATAAACCCCTTTTATAAAAGCCAATCCATTTCTGGTGTTTTGTATTCTGGCAGCATTAGCAAACTAGAACACTACACAACAGGTTGCTTAACAACAGTTTTTTGCTCACTGATTCCAAGGCTGGAGGGCTTGTTTCCTCCTGGAGTCATCAGCATTCTGGCTCACTAGCAACCCCAGTGGTTCTTCGGCTTTCCTGTCATGAGGTGATGGCCTTTCCTTTTTTCTTCACGGTTCCTGCTGACACCTTGCTTCCAGCTCCTCCCAGTGGCTTTCTCTTTACGAGGTCTCCAGAAATAGGGTTAAGACCCATCCTAATTCAACTGGCCACATCATAACTAAAACATCTTTAAAAGTCCCACTTACAATGGGTTCACACCCACAGGAATGGGATTAGGATTAAGAAGCTGTTGGGGTTTTTTGTTGTTCCCCACCCCACCCCCAAGGAGTACACAGCTCAATCTACCATAGTGGGGAGAACAGCGCAAGGTGCATTTGAAGGGACAGCCACCAGCCAGATCATATACAGAATTAAAATCCTGGAAATTAAAGAGATGTGGAGCCATGGGGTGAGTGCCTGTGCTGGTTTGAATGTATTGTGTTCCCCAAAACACCATTATCATTGATGCAATCTTGTGTGAGCAGACATATTAGTGTTGATTAGATTGTAATTCTTTAATTGAGTGTTTCCATAGAGATGTGACCCACCCAACTGTAGGTGATAACTCTGATTGGATAATTTCCATGGAGGTGTGGCCCTGCCCATTCAGCGTAGGCCTTGATTAGTTTACTAGAGCACTATACAAGCTCAGACAGAAGGAGTGAGCTTGCTACAGTCAAGAGAGACACTTTGAAGAATGCACAGTTGCTGAGAGTGGAGCTTCAGCTTACAGAGACATTTTGGAGACAGCTTTATAAAGCAGACTTTTGCTCCAGAGAAGCTAAGAGAGAAAAAACGCCCTAAGAGCAACTGAGTAACATTTCTGAGGAGCTGAAGCCTAGGGAGGAACATCCTGGGAGAAAGCCATTTTGAAACCAGAACTCTGGAGCAGACGCCAGCCACGTGCCTTCCCGGCCAACAGAGGTTTTCTGGACACCATTGGCCGTCCTCCAGTGAAGGTACCCAATTGTTGATGACTTACCTTGGACACTTTATGGGCTTAAGACTGTAACTGTGTAACCAAATAAACCCCCTTTATAAAAGCTAATCAGTTTCTGTTGTTTTGCATTCTGGCAGCATTAGCAAACTAGAACAGGGCCCATTAATAATCAAAGGAGAGTAGAGAGAAACAGAAGAGAGAAACAAGTAGCAGGGCATGAGAAGCTGGCCAGGAAGAAATTCCCCAATGGAGAGGCTGACCACGACCTTTCCTTTGGTTTCACATTTTTTCTATGGCACTTTGGACTACATACCCCATGTATAAATGCATCACAAAATCCCTATTATTTGAAATAGCTGTGTGCTACTAGTACTTTGGGAATACTAGAAAAAAAGTGGGGTAATACAACATGACAGAGTAAATGCAATAAAGGATAAAGGACAGCAGGCACCAGGACTGATGGATCTGTGCATAAGCAAGTTCTAACGCAGCAGCCCAAAGAAGGTAAGCTTCCTTGCCCATATCACACAACAGGTCAGGCACTGAACCGGCCAATGCTCCCAGAGTGGATCCCTGCTCCTGATCCCAGAGAGGACAGGGTAACCCTGTGCACATACTGGGAGCATGTATGTCTGGCCCAATCTATCTCATGGTGGTCCTGGGACTCCCTATCCCAGAACCTGCCCTGCATGTAGAAGATGGCTCACAGAGTTCTCCTACAGAATACTTTGGGAAAGCGTTCAGTCATGCTTCCTGGGACAAAAGATTGTTGGCCGTTGGATATACAGTGCAGTACCTGGAACCACAAGGAAACTGTTTCTAGGGAAGAGGGAACATTCACATCCTTGGAAACAGAGGAATTCCTAGGGGCACATGCACATGCCCAAGAAAAGAGGCAAGAGCAGAAAGGATGAAGGTGACCTCTATGCTTTTGGCCTTGAGCTATTCTCTAAACTCATTGTATGGATGAGCCCTAAGGGAGAGCACTTTCACAGGTCAATCTGCAAAGAACGGGAAAGGTGTTTCCTTTTTTACCTTCTTTTCTATTTTGTTAGCTCTTGGCATTCAAAGAAAGCTCTGTCATAACACTAGCTGGATACAACTTAAAGAACAGATGCCTCAGAGTCTAAATTCCAGTGACAACACACTAAAATATGAAAATATCCAAGTTTCAATGCAAGTTTACAAAACAAAGAAACAGGAAGTGGTGGTTCAGCCAAAGGAGAAGATTAAAGCATTAGAAATCATCAGTGAGGAGAATCAGACCTGGGAAATTCCAACCAAATGATTTTTTTTAATGATCTTAAATATGCTTAAAGAGCTAAAGGAAAATATGGACAATGAACTAAAGGAAATTAGGAAAATGATAGATGAAAACAAAAAGAACATTGATATAGAGATGGAAATTGTGAAAAGAAACCAAACAAAGTTGAAGACCACTGAATAAAATTTAAAATCCCCTAGGAGGGTTTAACAGAGCATTGGAGCTGGCAGAAAAAGAATCAGTGAATGTGATGATAAGACAATTTGAATCATCCAGTCTGAAGAGCAGAAAGAAGAATGAAGAAAAGTGAACAGTCCGAGGAACGTGTGGGATATCATTGGGCTTACCAAAATGCATATTGTGGGAGTCCCAGAAGGAAAAGAAAGACAAAAAGGTGCAGTGGATATTTAAATAAATAATGACAGAAATTTCCCCACATTTAAAAAAAAGACATGAATGTACATATCCAAGATGCTCAGTGAACTCCAAACAGGATAAACTCAAAGACACCCACACTGCACCATATTATAATCAAGCTGTTGAATGTCAAACATAGAGAAGCAACATGTCACATACAAGGGAGCCTCAATAAGATTAACTACTGATTTCTCATCAGAAACTATGAAGGCAAGAAGGCAGTGGGGAGACATATTTAAAGAGCTGAAAGCAAAAAATTGCCAACCAAGAATTCTGTGTCCAGCAAAACTGTCTTTCAAAAATAAGGGGGAGATTGAAACATTCCCATATAAACAAAAGCTGAGGAAATTTGTCACCAGTAGACCAGCCCTATAAGAAATGCTAAAGAGAGTTCTGAAGGTTGAAAGGAGAGTATACTAGACAGTTGACTGAAACCACATGGAGAAATAAAGATCTCCAGTGAACATAATGACATGGGTAAATATAACTGTCAGTACCACTGTATTTTTGATTTGCAACTCCCCTTCTTACTTCCTAGAGGATCAAAAGGCAAATGTATAAGATGGAATGATAGCTCAGTTGTTTTGGACTCATAATGTAAAAATATGTGATCTGTGACAAAAACTCCATAAAAGTGGGGCGGGGGCAGTGGGGTACAGAAACATAGTTTATGTATGCTATTGAAGTTAAGTTTGTATCAGAGCAAATAAGATTGTTATAGATTTGGGATGTTATGTTTAAGCCTCCATGGTAACCACAAAGAAAATACCAGAGAATTAACAAACTTATAGAAACAGAAAATAGAGTACAGGTTATCAGGGTTGGGGGGAAAGGGGAATGGGGAGATAATACAAAATGAGAATAGGGATGCTGGTTGGCTGAAGGGAAAGTTCTAGTAATGGATGGTGGTGAGGATACTGCAACACTGTGAATGCAACTAATCCCACTGAATTCTATGCTTGGGAGGGGTTGGGATGGGAAGATTCATGTTGTAAAAAAGTTTACACAATTAAAAAAAATAGAAAGAGAAATTCAAGAGATAATGTCAACTAAATGCAATAAATGGATGGGACCTAGGAATGGAGGAGGAAAGACTCAAAAGGACATTTTTGGGACATAGGATAAAATTAGAATATAGAATGTAGCTTTATTATAGCAATGTAAAATTTCTGGTACTTGATAATTCAAATGCAATTAAGGTGATAAGTGAAAATCTTTGTTTATAGGAAAAGCACGTAGAAGTATTGTATGTTTAAGATTTATGATTCATGAAACCAACTCTCAAATGTTCAGAAAACAGAGAGGATAAATAGATGATTGATAGATAGGTAGATAGATAGATAGATATGGCAAAGGTGGCAATATGTTAAAATTGGTGAATCTAGGAATCTGGTGGGGGGGTATGATGGAGTTCTGTGTAACGGGTTTTTATTGTTTGTGTAACTGTCCTATAAGTTTGAAATTATTACAAAATAAAATGTTTAAAAAAGAGGAAAAGAACTTGTGAGTAATTCAGATATTCTGGAGGCAAACAAATGCAGAAAAGTATATGACAATAACTAATTTGGGTTTTTAGAATATGGAGTATTAAGGAATGAGAGAAAGTTTTTATTCACTGTTAGGAGAAATGTATCATTTTCTAGAGCTATGATTGCGGTCGGGGTTACTGCTTCTAGGGGGAGTGGCGGCCGGTAGCCGAGCCCTCAGCTCTCGGGGCTGCTTAAAGGGTACCGGCGGCGGGGGCTCTTTCCCGGAGGCGAGGGCGAGGCGGAGGACGTGGCCAGAGTCCTCGGCGAGAGGCGTGCAAGGAGGGCGGCGATAAGGACAAAAACACTCTTCATCCAGTAGGGGTATGCGCCAAAGAGATTTATTCAGGGGTGATTACAGGTTATATAGGCTGGTAAGAGGGGCAGGGCTGGAAAGGAGGTGAAGTAGCCTAAAATGGCAATATAGAAGGGAGAGGGGCTAGGATTGGTTCTGAGAGGATTCAGGAGCCGTTGCAGCGGGCGGGGGTTGTTCTGGCCACGGTGCATGCGCGCTGGCGGTGGCAGGAGCGGCCTTGGCACCAGGGAGTGTGTGGGTAAGATAAGGAAGTGGGGGAAGGGCAGTTGGGAGAAAGGCGGTTTCCTCCGGCAAGCCTCCCCTGCCAGTGGCATTTTGGGTGAGGAAAAGGGAGCTGCCTTGACCTCGCTCCTCAGGCTCGGGGGGGCTGCAGAGGGCACTCACGCCCGTACCTACTACCCTCCCCAGGGGGTGATCAGGTCCCCTGGCCCAGGCCTGGCAAGCCGAGGTACAAGCTCAGACACCCGCATATGATTAATTAATCCGCCTTGCTTACTGAACTCTTTTGAGTCGATATTTGTAGCCCTTTTACAAAGATTAGCAGAGCTGCCCTAAAGTGGAGGGGTCTCTGATTAAATGCCAAATGCATTGGCCTTTGGATCAGAAAACCTGCATTTCATTCTTGACCTGTCATTTGCCCAATTTGTGATCATGGGCAAGTCATTTAACCTCTCTAATCTCTGTTTCACAAAACAAAAATTCATGAACAATAGCTGCTCGAGGCAACGTATAGCAGTGAACAAAACAAAATCATAGACCTTGCATCTAAAGAGGTGAGATAGACAAAACAATACAAAAACGCTAAGATGGGAGGAAGACTAAGAGAAGATGGAAGACAGGGAGCGAGGGAGAGCAGGCAGGAGGAAGTGAGAGAAAGAGGAAGGGAGAGAGAGATTCAGAAGTTATAAACGCTATAAAGAAAGTAAAACTGTTTAAGGGAGTGAGGATTATCGGAGATGAAGGGATACACAGAGCTCTCCCAGACCCAGTGGTCAGAGCCCGCTCAGTTGAAGAAACATTTGTTCAGAACCCAGGATGGAAAGACAGAAGAGCTGGGTAAAACCATCCCAGGCACAGAGACTTACAAGGAAGGGTGCTGAGGGTACAGAGCAGGCTGCAGTGCATGCATTGAGTGGGGGGACAGGAGTTGAGCTCCAGGAAGTAGCTGGAACCAAGTTTTGGAGAACCTTCTAGCTATGGTAAACTCTTGGACTTTACATTGAGTGTGATAAGAAGTCACAAGGTTTTTAGCAGACTAAAGAAATGATCAGACATAATTGGATGTCATCAAAATTAAAAGGTTCTGCTCATCAAAAGACAACATTAAGAACAGGAAGTAACAATGAGAGAAAGATCTGGACAAGACCAGAATAATTAGCTGGTAGCAATCAACCATTTTATTACCTTAATTTTGTTTCCTTTTTTTTTTTGGCCTCTAACAGGTACCGAATGCTTATGCAGTCTACACGGGCAGCAAGACTGCTTGGCACAGTGCTTAAGAGCAGAGACTGTGGTGTAAGAGTGCCTGGGTTTGAATCTTGGGTCTGCCACTGTGTGCATTTGACTTGGCCAAGTTCTATCACCTGCCTGGGGTTTATTCTTCTATAAAATGAAAATGTGCACTAGGGTCTACCTCCTAGAAGGGACATGAAGACTACATCAATTAGTGCCTTGAGCTCTTGAACATACTCTCGCATACTGTGAACGCTCAATGAGTATTAGCTGTTCATAGATCCCACCTATATTCCAAGGTGGATTAGAAGTCTGGGTGAGACCCCAAATGAATCTAGGATAAATCATATGAAACTTCAATTGTCATTGAGTGCATATATGCCTTCAAGTACTGGAAACTCTTTTTGTCCAGAAGAAGCAGCCTATTACAATTTTTAGAAACCTCAAGTTTAAAAAAAAAGGGGGGGGGGGGACTGAAGGGGATATTACACTGAAAACCTTCTTCCATACCACTTTTGGGCTGATGTTACCTACTTCAGTTTGGTATGTGGTCAAAGAATGCAAATCAGATTAAACATGAGCTTCGGGAAAAATTATTAAGAGTAAACATGCTCTATGAATGCCTATCTTGATAACAAATCTCCCAAACTTGGAACTATTAGTGTTCTGTTCCTGGGAATTACATCACATAGATAGTCAGGACAATCCTTATACATCTACAGATATATATTTTCCCCAAAGTGGGTAGGTCAAAAACCATATTTACCCCATTGTCCCATTCCCTGCTCTGACACATAGACCTTCTCTTTTCTTCTTTACTTTATGCTCCTCTCTTTCCACATCATCAGTGGGGTCACCTGTCCTTCTCAGTAGTTATCCCATTATGCTTTCAGGTTGGTTGCCAGAAGCTGTTCTCCTTTCAATCAATTGTCCAGAACTTTCTCCCTATACTTCAAATTTTAGGTCACTCTCCAAACATCTGAAGGCTCTCTCCATCTCCCACCCTGATCCCTCTTGTCCTCTAATTATATATTATACAGATATACTATATAATAACAAACAACAATATTAGTAACTAAAATCACATCATTTCCTATGTCTAAGATTTTGTGCTGTTTCACATGTGTTATCTCATTTCATACTCACAAAGCTGTGATGCAGCTACTATGATTGACCTGAAATTATAATTGTAGAATTGATGAAGACAGGTTAACTGACAAGTACAAGGTCAGGGAGGTAGTGGAAATGGAACTCGCTGTTTGTGGAAGGTACAGCAACAAATCCTGGTCCAGATATGTGGTATGGCTTTGGGAGTCATTCCTGAAAGCTCCAGGGTCTGATTCTTCAGTATTCTGTAGGCTGTAATAAATCCCTTTCTGCTGAAATCAGCTGGGGTGGATTCTGTACTCTGCATATTAACCCTGAAGAAAGTCAAACCTCAAGGTCTGAATTATATAAAATGAACTTTTACCCTAAGGAATCTACAAAAAAATCTAAAACTAATATGTGAGTTCAGCAACATCACAGAATATCAAGTACACATGCAAAAATCAATTTTATTTCTACACACAAGCAATGAACATATGGACACCAAATTTTAAAACATAATATCATTTGCAACCACTCAATAAAAACAAATTCTTAGGTTTAAGGCTAACAATACAGGTATGCGACCTGTACATAGAAAACTACACAATGCTCGTGAAGCAAATCAAAGATTTAAATAAATTGGGAGACATTCCATGTTTAGGACTGGAAAAATCAACATAGTAAAGAGTCAATTGCTGTGGTAGGTTTAACCTAATTTCTATCAAAATCCTAGCAAAGCATTTTTTGTAGACATAGAAAAGATTATCCTAATGTTTATATGGAAATGCAAAGGAATTAGAATAGCTATAACAATTTTGAAAAGAATAAGAATAAAGGGAAAGAAAGAATCTGTCCAATTTCAAGGTTTATTACAGGCTACCGCAATCAAGACCACGTAATATTAGTGGAGGAATAAACACACAGATGAATAGAACAGAGTAGAGAACCTAAAAATAGACCCACACAAATATTCCAAACTGATTATCGAGAAACGTACAAAAGAAATTAAGTTGAGGAAAAACAGCCACTTCAACTAATAGTCCTGGAGTAATTGGAAATCCATAAATAAATTAATAAACCTTGACCTAACTTCCATACTTAAAACTTAACTTAAAATGGATCACAGACTTAAATGTAAACTACAAAACTATAAAACTTTTAGGAAAAGATAGATGAAAATGTTTGGGGTGTAGTTTAGGAGAAGTTTTCTTAGATAACATCAAAAGCATGATCTATAAAAAGAAAATTGATCAGTTGGACTTCATTAAAACTTTTACTTTATGAAAAACCTCATAAAGAAGATGAAAAGAGAAGCTATAAGTTGGGAAAAAAATATTTGCAAACCATATATCCAACAAAAGATTAGTATCTAGAATACATAAAGATAATCTCAAAACTCAACAGTTAAAAAACAATCTATAATTAGAAAAGCAGCAAAAGACATGAAGAGGCATTTCACCTAAGAAAAGATACAGATGGCGACTAATCATATGAAAAGATGTTCAACATCATTAGCCATTACGGAAATGCAAATTAAAACCACAATGACATATCTTTACACACCTATCAGAATGGCTAAAATTAAAAAAAAAATTGGTGTTATCACTAAAATATCATTTAATGACAACACTAAATGCTGATTAAGTTGTAAAGAAAACTGGATCACTCATTCTTTGGTGGTGGTAGTTTCCTCAAGAAAGTAGTTTGACAGTTTCTTAAACAAAAAAAAAAAACAAAAAATTAAATATGCGTCTACAGTATAACCCAGCAATTGCACCCCTAGGTATTTATCCTAGAGAAATGAAGACATGCTCACATGGAAACCTGTACATTCATATTTGTAGCAGCTTTATTCTCACTAGCCCAAAACTGGAAAGAACACATATATCCTTCAGTGGGTGAGTAGCTAACAAACAGTAGTAAATCCATAACATGGAATATTACTCAGCGACTAAAAGGGACAAACTACTGATATGGGCAACAGCCTGGAAGAATTTCCAGAGAATTATGATACCTGAAAAAAACCAAGCCCTAAAAATTACATACTGCATGATTCTATTTACAAAAGATTATTTAAATGACTAAGTTACAGAAATGGAGAGCAATTTAAGTGCTGCCAGGGCTTACGGAGGGGCTGGGGTTGGGGGTAAGAGGGCATGGCCATAAAAGTCACCACGAGGGCTCCTTGGGCTGATGGAAATGTCTGTATCTTGACTGTATCAGGGTCAACATCTTTGTTTGACTTTGTATTATAATTTTTTGTGATGGGGGAAACTGGGTAAATGGAACAAGGGATCTCTGTACTATTTCTTATGATTTCATGTGAACCCACAATTATCTCAAAAAATAATTATATGGTATAAAATTGAGTATGATGATGTTTGCACAACTAAGTGATGATACTGTGAGACACTGATTGCATACTGTGGATAGAATATGTGGTATGTGAATTTATCTCAATACAACCTGCAAAAAAATAATAAAAAAGAATTTATTATAAAAAATCTCTTTCCTCTTCTTTTATTCAGTAAATAACCTTGATAGACTCCTTCCCCCAGCTGCCCAAGATAGATCCTCCTGGACTTGCCTGTTTTTTCATTCCTGTTAAGGATCTATGATTTCCACCCCTATTTTTCCACCCCCTCCAATCCTCATAATTCTGACCTTCTCCAACCCCTTCTTTTCTGTCTTAATGACT
The DNA here is from genome assembly GCF_015220235.1 of Choloepus didactylus. NCBI lineage: Eukaryota > Metazoa > Chordata > Mammalia > Pilosa > Megalonychidae > Choloepus > Choloepus didactylus. Next base: position 9,677,487 of record NC_051322.1, read on the forward strand.
ATCACAAAGCCTCCGAAAAAAAAATCTCTTGATCTCTAATGTTTCCCAATCCCTTTCCCTCTATCACCCTTAAAAATACTTTGTCACAATATACAAAAATTCACTATGCCTACCAGGAAAAAGCCCAAAATTATTGTGCTTAGAAAATAGGCATTTCAGGAAGTTTGCTTTGTATACCTTTCCACTTTTCTTTCTTTCTGTTTCCCCAGGGCTCAAGCACACCACACCTCTCGTGTACACCTCCTTTTTATGCTGTGACAGCCTGTATTCTTACTGCTCCTTATGCACATGGTGACCTCATGCCCTGTCCTCAAGACTTGGCTGACTGAAATCTTCCCTGGACTCCTTCATATCACATGTCAGATTGTCATTACACACCTCTATGTTTTATCCATTAAACCATGAGCTCCTTGACAGAAAGCTTGTTCATTTCATCTGCTCTCAACCAATGGCTACTATAGTACATGCAATGGCAGTGCAATACCTACCCGTAAGTGTAACTAATATTAATAACCATCATTTTACAGCATAGTAAAATTTATTTTATGCTAGCTTCTTTATCCTCAGTCTTCACAAATAAAAAAAAAAAATGGCAAGGTAGCTTTTATCATCTCTGTTTTCTAAGTGAGAAAGTTGAGATCAAGGAGGTTAACTAACTTATTCAAAGTCTCAGAGCTAATAAGTACCAATCAGGAATCCACACTCATAAAGGAAATTGACTCAAAAATCTTATATAAATCTAGTAAATGATTAGACTTCTTCATATATACTTTATTAGGCCACTAGGTCCATTTGTCAGGATATGGTTATTCTGCATTTCTTAGCAATGGCTAGAATGTCACCTCTTAAAGATACATCCAATTAAATCCTGTAATAGGATTCAAATGAGACTTTACTTGTTTTCTTATGAAAGTTTATAAAAATAAGTAGTTTGGCATTTTCTTACAAAACTAAAACTAATCATACCAGACAATCCAGCAATTGTCCTCACTGATTTTTACCAACAAATTTGATAATTTATGTTCACAAAAAAAAACTGCACACCAAAACTGGAGGCAACCAAGGTGCTTTCAATAGGTGAATGGATAAACAAACTGTGGTACATTCATACAATGGAAATATTATTCAGCAATAAAAACAAATGAGCTATAAAGTCACAAAAAGACATGGATGAATCTTAAATGCATTCTTCCAAGTGAAAGAAGCCAGCTGAAATTATTATATACTGTATGATTCCAATTACATAACATTCTGGAAAAGCAAATCTACAGACACAGTCCAAAGAGCAGTGGTTCCCAGGAGTTTGAGGGGAGGAGGGAAGGTTTAATAAGGGAAGCTGAGGGGATTTTAGGGTGGTGAAACTATTCTGAATGATAATATATTGATGGGTACAAATTATGCATTTGTCAAAACCCACAGAACTTTAGAGCACAAAGAGTGAAACTTAATGTAGGCAAATTAAAAAAAAAAAATCATTTAGGATGTTGGAGGACCCCAGGAAGGAATGCAGGCTGTATGACAAATGAATCTAACTGTATTATAAAGGTATGAAACAACCTCATCAAAGATGGTGGGGGGAAAAGGTGCTGATCTAAGTGACATTGGAATATATGTAATTTGTAAGACTAAAAGCAAAGGAACTGTGCATAAAACATGAGTATTGTGCTCTAGTTGATAAAGTTCTTTCCCTTGGGGGTATGAGTTAACAAATATGGTACTGCTGTACCTGTATAAAGGGACTGAACAATTAAGTAAATACCTGTGTCAACATACACACACACACACACACACACACACACACATGCAGTGGTGGGTAGACACACATATATTTCCTTGCTCTGTCAGTTGAGAGGTCCTAAAGAAAATGACACCCTAATAGCAAGAGCACAGCTCCTTCCCAGATCTTGATTTCTAATACCATTCTACAATAAAAGGAGCCAGGGCTCCTTGAAGAAACACCTGCTTCTAGGACTGAGACAGGAAATATCCAAGATGAAGCTGGAGCATCTCATGATGCCAGCAAGTAAGAAACTGCTAAGACAAAACAAACAAACAAAAAATAAACTTTAATTGGTCAGGTTATATTAAAGGAACAAAGAAGCCAACTGAAAGGGCTCCCAATGATCAAAGCTGGAGCAATTAGAGCAAAAGAAATAAAGTATTGGGTTATAACCCAAGGTATAAAAAAAAAAATCCATGCATCCATACTGCTATAAATAAGTGATTGAGTGAGTGAGATAGATAGATAGATAGATAGATAGATAGATAGATAGATAGATAGATACATAGATAGATAGATAGATAGATAGGTAAATTTCCTTTGCAGCATAATTCCAAATAATTTATATAGCTATTCCATCCTCAAGAAAGGGAATGACAACTCCCCATTCCTTAAGTGTGGACTGCATGTAGTGACTTCTTTCCCTAAAGCACAGTATGTATGTGGGGGGAGAAAGAATAACTTGTCAGTGAAGAAATCTGACAAACATCACCTTGGTCAGGTGATCAAGGTCAGCAACAAAAGTCTGAAATCACGTTGATGGTATTTACCCCTGACACTTTGTGATGAAAATGGCGTTTTACGTCTGTGGTCTTCCTCTCTAAAACCTATAACCCCAATTAAATCATGAGAAAAACATCAGCCAAATCTCAACTGCAAGACTTTCTCCAAAATACCTGACCAGTTCTCAAAATTGTGAAGGTCACAATCAACAAGGAAAGTCTGAGAAACTGTCACAGCCAACAGGAGTCAAAGGAGACACAACCACTATTGTCACATGGGAACTTGAATGGGATCCTGGAACAGAAAAAGACTTTAGGGAAAGCTAAGGAAACCTGAATAAAGTATAGACTTCCATAAATTATCATGTTTCAATATCAGTTCACTAATTGTAACAAATGTACCACACTGACGTAAGGTTGAATAATAGGAGAAACTAGGAAAGGGATATATGGAAACTCTCTACTATCTTCTCAATTTTTCTATAAACCTAAAAAGTGTTCCAAAAAATAAAGTCTATTAACAATAAACAAATACAGTGGTCAATTCAAAACTTTAAAAAATAAAACCCAATCCAAAAAAAAAACCTAAAATGGCTCTGTCCCTCCATGTTGCCTTTCTTCCTCTTGGTGATAAATACTGACAATAGATTGTTTAGCATCCCCGCATGTTCCATACTGGTTGCCAGTGGTGTTGAACCATGGACTCAGCTGGTTCAGGAATTTAATTAACAGGTATTGCTCTCAAGTTCTAGCTTTTGGCCAGGGTGCAAAATGATTCATTCCCAAGTGGGAAAGTAGAGATTTCATCATACCTGAACTTTTAAGTACAAACTAACTTTTTATCTCAGTAGAATGTTAGGCCAAATTTTTATTTTAAAATTGCAGTTTAAGTATATGAAGACCAGTATTTATTTTCCACTTAAGGAAATATCAGTATAAATGTTTTTATCACATATATAATAAATATATGAGTAAACAATTTTTCTGCTAGCAAATTCCTCATTCTTCCTTAATATCATCAAAAGGTATTTGCCACTCATAATTAACCCATACCTTTTTGGTTTCTGCACATTAGCTATTAGCAAGTATAGTTTCAAATTTCTATTCATTTGTAATTAATTTATCTCAGTTTTCTCATTACATTAACCATGCTTGTGTTAAATGTGAATTTTTCAATATAGAAAAGGGACATATCTGCTGATTAAAAAATGTGAGGCAAATCCACCCTTGAGGAAAAAGGTAATTATATTGCCTAGGTACAAAACATCTCCTATTTATTATTTTCCCATGCTTAAAAATATCTTCATATATTAAAGTAGGTAGCTTTTATTCAACAATTCCAATTTTCTTTCTTGATGACATCATTAAAATAATTCTATTTAACTTTATGTCCTACTTGTCTCACACTAATAATCAGAATACATAAAACAGAAAATGAAAATAGGCAAGGCATGTGTATGCATAATTTTTTAATTCAAGATTTCCTGTGTTCAATCTTACGATATATTTAAAGGGAGAGGAGTGCTTTCAAAAGGCCTCAGAAATAAATGCCCTGCTCTCTGTTAAGTACACCAGATAATTCAGGAACGTTATTACAAAATAACTTCAGTGTTTACCTTTCTGACAGGCAGCCAATCATGTGTAAAGTGTGGTAATTTAGTCCTCATAACCTCTTCAAGGTATTTCTGAAAAACAAATATTTAACCATGTTAAAAAATAATATGAATAAGATAGATGTGTACACAACTTACAATTTTAAAAAAAGAAATTAGGTAAGAGATCAATGGGATGAAGACTGGAGGGAACTAATATAAACAGAGTAATGTTAACCTAATCCCGTGCAGTCCAATCCAGTGTTTTTAAATTTCTCCTGCCAGTAAAATCTTTTCTGAGGGTGCATCCTGACAAGGCAGTTGCATATGGCAGAGCCAGGGCAAGCAGCCAACCACGCTGGGAGTGTAGGAGAAGGGGGTGTAGAGGTGGGGACCCTAACGAGGGGTGGTCAAGGCAGCGGAACCCCAAGTCCCCGAGTCAGTAACTTAATCAGCCCTCAGAGCTGAGTTTGAAGTAAAACTGTGAATCAATCCACAACTCAGTTATGAGCTCAGACACGCTCAGATCCTGGAAGTCCAGATCAAGCCACATCAGTTTTGAGCAAGGAACAGAAGATGCTCCAATCTGAGAAGCAGGAAAAATAAATCAGGAAATCCTCAGGACCTGAAGCGGCAAAGCAAGCAGAGGGAGAACTGACCCAGGAATCGACTGTGGTTCCAGCCCAGAAGTGGACCTGGGTTTCCTGCTGGTAACGGTGCCATCCTGTAACCCTTGAGCCACCTGGCTCTAGAGGGAGAGCAGGAAATTCCACACCTAACCACGGCAGAGGAGGAGCAGAGATGCAATCAGGGGCTGGCGTGGCTCAAGGCTTCCCCTGCTATTAGCACAGCGTTCCTCATTCCCTTCCCCTTCTCTCATGCAGCTAATCACAACATAATGGGTCTCTGGAGCGCAGCCAGCTTGCTCGTCTAAGCCACCTCAAAAGGAAATTTATATTCCAGTCCCTTTCTTCATAGAAGTAAAAACCTTCCTGAATTAAGTTCCTGGAGGATAAAAGGCGATTTATTCATTCTGGTCTCATTGCTTGCTTGTTTTTGTGGGTTCTATAAACAAAATAAATTGAAGAATAATTTTGACAAGAACAACTCACACCGCAGGACTCAAAGAATTCAAATTGCTTAGAAGGGCACTGAAAATAAGAAATAATACAGCATTTTCTGTGTTGGGGCAAAATTTTTCAGATTTTCTTTTTTCTTAGTAACAAATTTTTCAATGTCTGATGGACTTGTGAGGTGGAAGTCAGGCCTTGTTCACCCTTTACAAAGATATTTTATTTCTCTTTAATATGTATATACTATAATACATTTGGCAAACAGGGTGCTTGTTGTGGGTAATTTTAGCAGGTCCTCAACGTTAGATCACCAGGGAGAAAGCCTCAGACTCAGGAGCCAGATGCAATGGTGAGTTCTGCTCTCCTGCTTCTCAAGGAGACTTCTGAGCCCTGCACTCATCTGCTGTCTAATTTGCTTTTCCTTCTCATTGATGATGAGCTTAGGAACAAAAGCTTTCCACGACTTGCCCCTCCCACCACCCCAAGGCTCTGGAGCCTTGATTCAGTCATGAATCAATTCAAGACATAATAAGTATTTATTGACTGCTATAGAGGGCACCACACTGGTGTTCCCTGGAGGTGTTTGTGGTTTATTAGGAAAAACAATAAGGAAACAGACAATTTGAATATAAAAGTGTCAGAAGAGAGTTGTTGTAGGAGTTTACCAGCTTTTTGAGGGTTCCTGGTGAAGTCTTCAGGAGGAAGTGATGTCTAAGCTGGGGTTTAAAAGCAAAGAGGAGGGGGCTACACACAGATTCAGGTGAGGAGAAAGGGGTCCCAAGCCAGCTGGAATGGGGGAGCATATGAGGAACTTGAGAAACTCGCGGCAGTTGAGTCTGTTTGGAACATGAATTCAACATGAAGCATTCAAGATGAGGGTAAAGAAGGAAGGAGGTTCCAAATCATGAGGATCCATTTGGTCAACAGCAAAATTAAATGGATTGACAAAGATTGTCCCCATGAATGAGAAACAGCAGACAGAGCCCATTTTTTTAAAATAGGAGCTTGCCTGGGAGGGGGAAGAGAGAGCACACAGAATGTGTCAACACAGAGCAAAAACTCAAGGACTCCTGCCCAGTGGCTTCTGAATTCCCCGCAGGAGGTCTGGAGACAGTAAGGACGTTTTCAAGTATGCCACTGGTTTATTGACTTCCCCTTTGGAAAGCCTCACAGGCAACTTTTCCAGGACAAAATCACAACTCCACACATCTGTACCTAATATGTTATGTTTGATAGAAAATTATAAGGTGATGGGGAAGAAAACTAGAATCACAGCATGTTGGAGGTTCCGACAGGAGTGGGTTTTCTCCACCCTCATAGGCAGCTAGCTGCCTTCAGCATCCCAGGCAGGGTGGGGGATAAGGGACGCGGGAGCCCTGTAGGGTAGGGGAACCCTGTGGGATGAGGCAACCCTGAGGGAGTGGGGGAACCCTATGGGAACGTCCCCTGGGTTTACCAACTAGAAAGTGCACATGTGCCAATGCAAATGGCGCCCCGCAAATGCTGACCCTCTGTTACCTTTGGGTACGTGGCAGTGCTTGAAATTCGAGGGGCTTCTACCAGTCTTCACCAAACCATTCCATAGTCACACCCCTGCACACTGATGCCAAGCCACGTCCTCAGATGACGGCCTGATCCAAGCCAGGCTTATCCACTCCTGCAGGCCCCACAAGGCTTTGCCACGCCTTCTCACCCTCACGAAGGCCACCGAGGACACCATGGGCTGTCCTTCCTCTCCCAGTAAACTGGCACCACCAAGACCCCCGGCTGCCCACCCAGAGACTGCGGGTCACACAATGGCTCCCTCTCGCCTTCACGCCCACTGACTGTCCCCTAGTGCTGGCAACGTGGTGTCATCAATGTTTCCCCAATCCTTCCACTTCTCACAGCCTCAACCCCACCCCTGGCCCAGGCCACCACATCCCTCTTCTGGAGCCCTCCTGCAGCCTGCACACTGAGCTCCCACCTTCTCGCATCTCCCCATCCAATCTTCCCCACTAGCAGCCAGAACGGCATTTCAGAATCCAAATCTAACCATGCTGCTTCTCTGCGTAAACCTTTATGAGCTTCCTGTTAGCACAGCTCACCAGCTTTCCTAAGAACACCCACCTATGGGCCTGATGTCCCCAGCGCCCTCACCGCGCTTCCTCTCCCACCGCCCTTCAGATATTCGGTCTTTGAATTTCTGCCTCAGCGTTCCTGAACTGACCCCCACCAATTTCCCTAGTTAAGGCCTTCCAGCATTGCAGGGTCCACTGAGATGCCACTTTCAGCAATATGCTTACCTCTTATTTTGTGCTTCAAAAGACGTATCACAATCGCAGTTAAACAATTACCTGCACACTTTTTGTTTGGCACCTCATTGTCTACTGGAGGATCCCCCAGGGCACAAGGCCTGGCCCAGGGCGGGCGTCTGTCCCAGGCTAAGTGTTCAGGTGTGAGAAGGCCGTGGAGAAGACGGAGACTTGTTTAGAGGAGATGCCAGATCCTGGGGCAATATTAAGGGTCTGCTTTAGGGTGGGGTTGTAAGTTTACAATGACAGCCTCAGGGCTTATCAGTAGGCAGTAAGGGTACGGAAGGGTTTTGTTGAGTGAGTGTAGGGGACCGATAACTGAGCAAGGTAGTTAAAAATTCTGCCCCCCAAAATATTTACATTGATGGAGCCCAGGATCAAAGAAGCAACTATAGGTAAGGGAGAATTTGTTTCTGGCCTCATGCATATTTGACTCATTGATATATGTAGATTCATAGATTCCAAACCCGATTTCAAGTTAGACCAGAGCAGAGAAAATTGTTGAAGGAAAGGGTTTAATTTCTGTTTCAAGACTGTATTTTAAGCATCTTTCGATTCTTGGCAAAAGCAAATACAGTGAAATCAACATGAAAGTAAAAATTACTTGCAAATAAAAGGGAAAATGCTGAGGATTCAATTACTTATTTACATATGTAAAAGTCCAAGTTGATTAAGAGAAATTATTAAAGTTATATGTGCAGACACCATTACCTGTTTTTCTCCCAACTAATGTTTTAAAAGGAAATGGGTATAAATAGCATAATTCACTTTCAGGTCAGCATTTCCAAAAAGAGATGCATAAAATTAACTTATTTAAAAGACCACTGTGGTTGATGTTAGAGTAAAATTGTATTAATTGTCTTTACCAATGATGCAGGGTTAGATAATAAGATTTTTTAATATTTCATTTTATACTAAAAAAATGCTGGATTGGTTATCAAATTATTCTAGGCATTGATTGTGGGGAAACTGATTTTACTGGCACAGCTGATATTTTGCATTTATTTAAGAAAGCCACAGGACATGTAAACACTCTGCCAGATGTTCTGTGTCAAAGCAACTGGGCTGTTTTAGCTGAGACCAGCAGCTCTTAGACGGCATCCTGGGGATGACATCTCGTGCCGGGCAATATATGCAATCAGGTGTGCAGCACAGAGGGAGCACAATTTACTGTAAGAAGTTTTAACGGTCTCAGCAAAAATTCTGTTTCATGAGGAGAAAAAAAAAAAAAGTCCAACCCATCTCTCCTTGCAAAAGAAGAGTGTTAATAACTTCAGAAGATAAGTGCTCACCTTTCTCCAGACATTATGGGGTTGTGTGTGTATGTGTGCAGGCTTTGCAGATTTACAAATGGGCTTTTAAAACAATTTTCTGTATCTTTGAGGTCATAACTCCTAAGCCCCTTTCAAAGAGTGCACACCTCTACAGGGGTTGGGGGGGATCATGGCCAATCTTTCTGACTTTTTTAATTGTCAAATAGTCAGGTGACTATTCAAGGAAATGTTTGTAGATTGCCCTTTCCAGCCCCTTCCCTTTTTATGGCACTCCTCTCCTATTCCTTACTTCAATTTTAGAAAAAACTCAGAAACTGGCATCTATCCGGATACTTACATAAGCACCTCTAGCAGTCAAGTTACTAAACCATTTACATGGCGACAGTAGCTGTCCAAATACCTCAACAGAGCTACCACAAGTCATCGTGCCATGCTGTAATGCTATTTTTTGGAAGGGCATAAAGGCAGCCATTAAGCAATCTGGCAAGAAAATCACAAAAGATAGTAAGGCATTTATGTTCCTCAGTCTGGCTCAAAATTACAACTGGCTGTTAGTAATACCTTACTTAGCTCATTTGCGTACGCTTTCTGGGGCTCTCCAAATGCATGACTAAACCACAAGTGAAGTAAAAAATGTACCAACAAATTAATTGCCTAAAGGTTTTGAAAGGTTGGAAGCTCATAGACAAATGAGCAACAAAGACTTGTAAAAACTGCCTATTGTGTATTAGTGATGACAATTTTATCGGTGTAGCAATTACATCTTTGTCCAAATAATCACTCTCTATAGTCTTAATGAAAAGGTTATTTTTAATTGATTCTGAAACAATGTGGACATTTTACATGTTCAAATTTATACTTTATCCTACTTTCCCTTTAGGAGTTTTCAGAAAATTATCCGAAAAGAAGGAGCAGTCTAATCTTTCCCCTACCGCTATAGCATACCAGAAGGCAACAAGTCTTAGACCTGATTTGTGTGCAGGACATTTATTGGGAAGTGTATGTGGAAGCAACATCCATAGGGAAGCTGGAGCAATAGGATTGGGCAGTCGGAGAAGAAACTGTGGCCAGGGACAAAGAAACCACAGCTGATCTCACAATTGCTCTGGAGCGGCAATGGCTCTTCAAAGTTGCCCCCAGCTGAGGCAAGGGGGCCTGGCCTTCAAACCCTGTCAGTGAATGTGGGCCACTCCAGGATGCCATCATGAGTAAAGCAGCAACTTTCAATGAGGGACAATTTCCAGAGAGGGACTTAGCCATGAGCCCCTAACAACCACCCTGGCAGCAGCCTGGGAGAAGCGCTTCCATCTAGAAAGCAGAGACTGGGAGACACAGCATAACGGCTGCCTCATATTCATACGTCAATGAACACACGAGGATTTCTGTAGGATAGTTTTTGAAAAAATAGGAATATTCTTTAATCAAAGAAAATGACTGTTAGCAAGTCTGATAGATACTGCCAAGTTTTCCTTGCTAAAGTTAATCAGTTTACACTCCTACCACCACTGCACGAAAATGCCCCTAGCCCCTCATCCATCCATCTTATTACGCTGTGGCCAAGCAAATGCATGAAATACTACTATATCTTATTTTAATTGTACCTTAATTACTCTTGCAGTCAAATATCCTCACAATATACAATTATTGGCCCCTTTTTGTTTCTTCTGTAATGTTCTTATGCATACTTTTGCACATTTTCTTATTGAATTGTTTTCCTTTTTTCTGATAGCAAAAAAATATCTTTTTAAAATTCTTTGCAGGAATATAAATGGCAAATAATTTTATCTCAGCTTTCCAAGTGATTTTTGTCTTTCTTAAATCATAACTTTACGATGCTGAAATTTTCAGTATTTTCTTGTCAAATCTCTTAATATTTGGTTTATATCTTCTGTGTTTATTCTTTGCAATTATCTTCCACAAGATTCTAAATATATTTGGCCACAATGTCTTATAGAAATATGCACATATAAACTAAGTTTCTCTGTTAATTCATTTAGAATGTATTATTATTATGAATGATATCAAGTATGGAGTCAACATTTTTATTTTCCTAAATAATAATTAGTTATCCATAATGTGCTATTTCCCTATGGAACAGTCACAGCATACATTTTCATATATACACATTGCTGTTCCTAAACTCCGTTCTTTCATGAAACTTTGTGCATTCATTCATCAATAATACACTGTTTATTGCTATGGCTTTACAGAATAATTTGACATCTAAAAGACACTTTTCTTCATGTCTTCAATATTCACTTGATTGTATTTGTCCATATATGCTTGCAGACAAACTTTAGATTCAGCTTGTCCAATTTTATTTTTCAAAAACAGCACCAGGTTTTTTGCCAATTGCACACCAGTTTTAGACCAACTTCATGATATTCGACATCTTCACAATTCTGATTCTTTCCATCCAGGAACTTCCTTGGCAAAGTTTTAAATGTTTGTTCATAAAGTCATAAAATTCTTATTGATACTTTTGTTTGTTTGCTTCTTAGCTTTTTAAGATTTATTCCTTTGTATTTGAGACTGATTCTATATAAACACACTGTTGCCAGTTTTCCTTCATTGCAGTTATTAATTTGTTGCTATTTATTATAAATAGATTTGCTAGGTGACTTTGTTACCAGCCGCTTTTCTAACATGCTATATTCACTGGAGTTTTTCTTTTTAATGGGGCTCAGATTTTCCAGATAGAAAATCATATAAATTGCTAATAATGACAGAGCCATATCATTTGTGAAATTAATAACATGATTCTTCTACTTTAATCTGTTAAAGTAATGAATTGCATTAACAGGTATCTGAATGCTGAGCTATCCATGCACTCTTAGGATAAATATCATTTGGTCAGGGTGTACTGTTTTTTTAATTGACAAAGAAATTAGCTTTTTTGTTGTTTTACTTAGGTTATTTATGTCCATATTTATAAGTGAGATTGATCTGTAGTATTGATTTATCTAGTTTAGTTCAGTGGGTTCTGCCTCTATCTGCATATTCTCTTTGTTTTGATGTCATCGTATCCTACAGATGTTTTCCATTTGCTCAACGCTCTGACATAAGTGAAAGAGCATGGTTAGCAGCTCTATCTTGCAACTAACTGCATTTGATATTGAGGTGTTTTATTAGTGACTGTGAAATATTTGCTTTTATTCTTTCAATTTTTACAAAATCTGAGGGTCTTTATATTTTGACGAGGGCTTGAAGCAGTTCATAATTATTTTAATAACTGAATTTTTGGTCTCGTTTTCATTTTTTAATATTTACTCTTTATGTTAATTATGTTCCCTTTACTTGCCTTTTCCTCATTTTTCCTCCTGCATAGACCTGGTCTTCTTCATTCATTTTTCTTTTTTCTTTTTCTGAGAATTTCAGGAATTTAATATTAGATTTCTATTTTTCCAACTCTTTTTTTACATTAAAACTCAGACTATAACATATTTTTTCTATTAATGTTGAAAATTAATCAGTTTCCATAATCTTTGACACATCAAAAAGAAAAACCTGCTTTTACTCAGCACCACAAAAGTTTTGTTGAAATCATCTGAAATTTTTATTCCAATTTTTTTCTATTATGCTTTGGCTCTATTAGAAATTCTTTCTCAGTAATTGCAGTAGACTTCAAATCCACATGATAACAACAATTACTTGTTTTGCATAAGGATTTTAAGCTTAGGTGCACAATTTTCTTTCCCAAGCACTCTTTCTTATACTTCACAATATTCTTTCACTCATTTTCTGTTATGCTGCATTCTCATGATTTTTTTTTGTTTGTTTCTGCTTTTGTTTTTTGACAAAGTAGATAATCCAGAGGTAAACTTACTGATTGTTGCATTTTTCTATTTTCTCATATCATGTACATGATGACTTGCCTGAGTGCAGCACTGTGGATTGTTTATAAGGCTAATAAAAAAATCAGAAAGCTGGATAATGCCAAATGTTGGTGTGTGTGGATATAGGCCACACAAACCGTCCAAATACTATCCTTGGGAGTAGAACAATGCAGCCATTCTGGAATAATGTCTGGCATTACTTAATCAAATTAAGTATATGAATAAATTATGACTCAGTAATTCCATCTCTAAATATATATACCAATGAAATTTTGCATAGCTCCAAATGGAAACATGGGTGAATAATTCTCTACAGCATTATATGTCGCAGTGAAGAGTTAAAGGCAAATAAATTTCAATTGCCAGGGTTGAGACAGTTAAAATACGATGAACATACACCACAGAGAATCATAGAAGAGATAAGATGTATGCATGGCAATACAGATTTTAATATATTCTGCTTAACATACCAAAAAAGAGGAGAGAAATATTACCAAAAAATGTGTACAATATAAGAATTCATTAAAATAAGCATTCTAAAATTATATGTTTAAAAAAAAAAAACAGAAAACTCTCAAAACAATGAGAATAGTATGGTATCAGGAGATTGTCTCGGAGCCCCTTCTGCTGAAGCAGATGCGGAGAGAAGGATTCTTGTGCAAGTATGATTAAGGACGTAATCCCAGGAAAAACTGTGAGGGAATGGGGAAAGCAGAACAGGAAAGCACAAAAGCCAAGTGTTCCAGTTTGCTAGTGCTGCCAGAATGCAAAATACCAGAAATGGGTGTTGGCTTTTATAAAGCGGGTTCATTTGGTTACAAAGTTACAGTCTTGTGTCCAAGGTAAGGCATCAACAATAGGTATCTTTACTGGAGAAACGCCATCAGCATCCGGAAAACCTCTGTTAACTGGGAAGGCATGTGGCTGGCATCTGCTCATCCTAGATTGTGTTCCAGTCTCTCTCTCAGCTCCTGTGAATTCAAATGTTGCTCTTGGGGCATTTTGTCCTCTCTTAGCTTCTCTGGAGCAAAAGTGTGCTTTCAATGGCCATCTTCAAAATGTCTCTCAAAGTTGAAGCACCTCCATGGAAATTATCCAATCAAAGGTCTTGCCCACAGTTGATTGAGTCACAACTCCATGGAAACACTCAAAGGATTCCAACCTAATCAACACTAATACATCTGCCCCCACAAGACTGCATCAAAGAACATGATGTTTGGGGGGACATAATACATCCAAACTGGCACACCAAGCAAGGGTGTGGTTTCAGGTTAAGATTCAGCCTTCAGTTATCCCATCAGATAAATATTTCCAGTACTATGTCATTGCTTTGTTCCGGATTTTAGAGGGAAAGCATTCAGCATGTTAGTTATAAGTTTTTTGTTGGTGCCCTTTATTAGATTTAGGAAGTTCCTTTCTTACTTAGTTTGCTGAACTATTTTTTTTTCCCTATCATGAATGGGTGTTGACTTTTGTCAAATTGTTTTTCTTCATCTATTGAGATGATCAAATATTTTTTCTTAAATTGTTCATATGGTTCATGAAATTTGATCTATTTTTAAATGTGGAGTCAGCCTTGCATTCCTTGATTAATTCCACTTGGTTGTGATGTATAATTGTTCCTATATATTGTTATATTTTATTTGCTAATATTTTACTGAAGATTTCTGTGTCTTGTTGGAATGTAGTTTTCTTTTCTTGTACTGCCTTTATCTAGTTTTAGTATTAGAGTAATGCTGGTCTCATAGAGTGAATTTGGAAATATTCTCCCTTCTACTTTCTGAAAGACGCTGGGTAGAACTGGGATTTCTTTCTTTAAATGTTTGGCTCCATGGTAAAACTATCTGAGCACAGAGTTTTCTTTGCTGGATGTTATTTACATTCAAACACAATTTTTTATTAGATACAGGATTATTCTGCTTATCAGGTCCTTTTTGAGGGAGTTTTAGCAGTTTGTGTCTTTTAGAGAATTAGTCCGTTTCTTCTAAGATTTGGAACTTATAGGTCTAGCACTGTTAGTGGTATTCCTTTATTATCCTTGACATGTCTGTGGGATCAGCAGTGATGTCCCCTTTTTCATTCCAGATATTAGTAACTTCTGTTTTCTTTTCTCCCTTGGTAATGCTGACAAGAGGTTTGTCAAAATTATTGATGTTTTCAAGGAAACAGCTTTTGGTTCCATTGATTTTCTCTATTATTTTTCTGTATTGAATGTCATTGTTTTCTGCTCTAATCTTTATTAATTATGTCCTTTTGCTTTCTTTTGGATTAACTTGCTCTTTCTCTGGTTTCTTGAGACAGAAATTTAGGTGCCTATATCTCTGCAGAATTTGAATTTGTCATTTCTTCTGAGACCTCAATTCTCTCTAGGATTCACATAAAAATCATTAATTTCCATTTATTTAGGTTTCTCTTATTGTAAGGATGGAAATGTCACTCTTTCTAGTTCTCTGCTTCTCCAAGTGAAAACTAGAAGTCTATATTTTGTCTTAATCATAAGCAAGTCTTTATATTTCCCATTTCGTTTCATTAAGGCCATTTAATTCCTCTGATCTATTGATTTTATGCTAGTGATACCTTTCCTAATATTAAACCATTTCTTTTTGGAATTAAACCTACTTGTTTAGAGTCTATGATTATTTTATCATACCATTCCATCCCATTTACCTAAAGACTATTTGGGATTTTCACAAATACATTTCCAATAAGAAAGTCTGAATATTTGAGTGTAAATTTGTTTTCATTCTGATATAGGGATTTTGTTAAATGTTTAACTTGCTTGTCTGTGTGTGTTTGCTTGTTGGTTTATTTTTTGTACAACATTATATAATCAGATGGATCTGTTTGGAAAACTGAAACTTTTACCCGCCTTTCTCTCTGGGCCAGTCATCATTTTTAGAAGTAATTCAACATCACTGTTCTAAATTATTTCTATATGTAAACTGCTATTTATTGACCTTGTTGGTTTCTATATCTATATTCAATTATGGATGCATGCATTTTACTTTAATTTTATTTTTATTCAAATCGTGGTTTAAATTTGGCATAGAATTGTACATCATTGTTAATTATCTCTTTAGGCTTTTCTCTTTTTTTGGTAACTTTTTATCTTTTCTCATTCCCTAACTTGCATATTTATGGGATTTTTTTCTCTTGATTCACTTTCTCAGAACTTTGCCTATTTTAAATGAGATTTCAAAAAAAAGTTCTTATACGTATTTATTGAATTCAACCTTTAAGTATTTTAGTATTCATATATTACTTATTCTTTATTATTTTTTCCTCCTTCTTAGGTTCCTTATGAGGATTGTAGAAGTAAATCCTTCATATTAAAATCTCTAAAAATAACAAAATCATAAAAATCATAAATGGTTACACATGTCTAGATGAAGCAATCATACCTTATTGGTGTTTCCTTTACTTATGTATTCTTCAATCATCTGCTCCTGAAAAGTTTGTCTAAATATTAGTAAATATTTTGAAGTAGAAGGTGGAGAGAAGAAGAGCAGAAAAGATCTCATCCTTTTATTTAGGAAACAAATATTTATTATGCAACTATAATATGCAAAAATGGCCATAAACATTTTATGCATATGTTTATTTCCCTTTGAAGACCACATTATAAACAGACATATGGAGAGAGGAAAGATAATTTTGACTGGTTATTTTGGAATTAGGATATGTGTTTAAAAAAAAAACTGTGTGCATAATTCTGAGATGGGCAGTTAATGTAAATATGACTAAAATTCCTCCTTATAACCTTAAACCCACATTCATTTCTGTTGCATTTTTAAATTAATGGTGTACAAGTACTTCTCTGACAAGCTATTTAATATATAAAAATATTAAAATCATTTAGAAAACACAAGTGAATATTAGACATCACAAGTCACTTCATTCTCCATGAAAAGCTGAATAAACAGTAAAAGAAAAATTTCCCAATATTAATTATGTTCTCAAAATGAAGTGATACAGAAATATTTTTAAATAATAAAACTAAGTCAATGGTTAGAGGCAGCTGCATGGAGCCGTCAAGCACTTACCCCTGCAGGTTCCAGTAATCACTCTCTGCAAAACAGCCATCAAAACTATCCCACACATTCCCCATTTTCACAACATGCTTTAATTTTCTCCATAAAACTTATCACAGCTGACGAAATACACACACATGACTAAGAGCACCATGGGGAGCCTCAGGGGTCATTTAGGCGCACTTTGGTTTTTAATTTGAGTGGGCTGGGGAGTGCTGGAGGATTCAAGCAGAGAAATGAAGTGACCTGACTTACATTATAAAGGGATCACTGGATTCCTGGTGGAGAACAGCCTTTATAGACAAAGGCGGAAACAAGGAGACCTGTCTTCCCCCATAAAAAAAGGTCAAATTAGAGATGATGGTGATTTGGAGCTCGGTAGTGGCCATGGAGGGAGCAAGCAGCAGACTTCAAGCTCCAGAATCAGATGTGAAGACAAGACAAGAGCTTTACAGGGACTGCTCAACCAGCTCGCACAACTGCATAATTTCAGATCCCTGTAATAAACCGCTTACCAAATACATGCCACACACACACACACACACACACACACACACACACACACACAGAGACACACACACACACACGCATGCGCACGCGCGTCCTAGTACTTCTGACTCTGTGAATGGATCCTGCTGATAACAGGTGGTAAGGATGAAAGGGAGATTTGAGCACAGCAAAACTGAGGAAATGAAATAAAGGCAATGTAATCACTGGCTCGATGGGAGTTGGGAGGTATATAGAGATGGAAAATGAAGCATGGCTGATGAGGATGCCTGGATAGAAGGTGGTAGTATTAAACAAGGCTAATAATACGAGAGGTAGCCAGTTTACAAGTCCCCAATGGAGTCCAGTGTTTGTTACCATGGAATATTCAGATGTCAGTATCTATTAGGAAGTTGGGTAGAGAATCAATGGGTGTTAGAAAATGAACATTCTGAGAGCTAAGAAGAGAACCAGGAAAAATGGTGCCCAGAAGCCAGGGGTATGGCATTTGAAGATGGAAGGAGTGGTGAGCTGTGTCATTTACAACAGAGGGGCCACGTGAGAAAGAACCTGAAAACACCCTCCCCTGTATTTAACAATTAGGGCATCATGTATGACCTCAGCTAGAGCACATTTATAACTACTCTATTAGCAACAGGCAATGAAGAACAGTTCCAAAAATGGATATTGCAGTGTCTGCTTTCTGATTTTATATGTTTTATTGTCTTCTCAACTAGATTTTATCTCCCTTAAAGAGAAAACATGTGGCTTATACTCCATATTTCCCTTTCAGATCAGCATAATGTAAAACACATCCACTGTGCTCAATAAATATTTTTGACTTGGTATTATTTTGTAATATTTGGCCCTTTATTCTGCCTCTCTGAATTGTTTTTGTTACACTTTGCTGTGTCTTGTTTCTCTCACATATTCCTAACTCTACATTATAATCTTATCTTTCTGCATTTATAGGTTCTTTTCCAATTTTAAGCAATATACTTCACCACTGAATATTCCAATGGTAGCTCTTCAAGATCTACTGATAAACTGCAAGAATTTTATTTCAACCAGCATTTTTTCTTTCTCCTCCTGAGCCAGCCATTTTATTTTATAAATTTCAATGGTTTTGCCAAGAGTTCAAAAGCTCACTTAGGGAATATTATTAAACAAAGTATAGACTTTCTTAACAACACAGTGGCTGTAACATTTGTTTATATATTTTCTCTTATGAAATTGAGAGCTAATAATAAATTACAATAATATTGACAATAAACTTTTCCAAATTCACACAATTAATAACAGTTGGAAAAATCATTGAGTAATATCTTGACTCCAGAACCCAAAAAATATATTGATATGCATATTAATATGTATATCAAAGGAAAGATAATCATGTTGGAATTCATGAAAATAGAGTGATATCACTCAAGAGCATAATTATATGGCACGAATGAAAAATATGAAATTTTACTGTTACTAGAAAACATCTCAGTCTTCTATGATGGCAAAAGAACATACTCCACCTTTCTGAGACAAAGAAAGTTTGAACATAATCCTTGATACTCTCATAAAAACATAGTCATTTTAGATAATGAGAGCTGAACGACAAAAATTTTCCCATTGCCTCAAAATCTCTCTCAAAATTTTATACCAAAATTTCTGAAATTCCCAAGGTAATGATGCACTTGGATTGATATATATCAAAATTTACCCTGCACAACAACTGGCATTTGAATTTGGAGGGAATGGATGGAGAGGCAGCTACTCAGAGAGATGGTGGAGTGAATCTGTATTTGGAAGAAAAAAACTGGTTAGAAAAATAAGAAAGGAAGATAAAACTACTCCTTGGCAACATAAAGACTTGGATACTCTACCCCTCCACTCCCTGGGGAAAATGATGAGGACAGCACGTTTGTTAACAGGTTTCACAGAAAGCAGGAAACGCAAACACACACCTGCTGTAACTGTTATCCACAGGTGCAGCCCAAGGACTCAGAAAGGAGATGGGGTCTGATGACAGTGACACAGAAGCTCTTTGAGGACACTCACCTCCAAGCTACCCACCTTCCTCGATCCCCCTAGGCTGCTGCACAAACTTACAGAAGCAAACAAAAATGTGTAAGATTAATAAGCCACACCAAGGAAGTCAGAACCGGAAAAAAGGACCCAGAGACAAACATTAGGGTAAAAGTCAAGAGATGTGATCCTTTGGGTTAGACAACTTACAAACAGGGCAGGCTAATGCATTAAAGAACAACCAGCCCCAGGACTGTGCTGTTAGCTACCGTTTTCCAGAAATGCTTTCCTCTATGTTGCTGAAGCTAGAGGGTGTGAAGGAGATATGAAGAAGGCCTTATTCTGGAGGACTAAATGATGTTATTTGGGAGGTAGATGGAAACATTGAAGCTACCCCACAGGCTTCCCACAGCCATCCAAGTCTTGCTGAAGGTAAAAAAAAAAAAAAAAACAAACATTGGGGGAAATATGCTCCTCTTAGCAAAGTGTAGTGTCAGTACAAATTTATAAATCAAAATTTGGCTAGAAAGAACAGTTCAATATCAAGTAGTAGACACTCCTTTGAGCTAGGTCTGGCCACAGCGGGCCATTGCTTTCTGTCCACTGTGGAACCAGCAAACCATCGTGCAGAGGATACACCTGCGGACAGGTGAGGAAGGCAGCTCCCAGTGCCTCCCTCATTCCAAAGGAAGGGGTTGAATTTCACTGCTAAATGCAGTCGTGTGTGTGTGTGTGTGTGTGTGTGTGTGTGTGTGTGTGTGTGAAGGGCCAGATGAGAGGGGAGGCAGAGCAGGGATCCCCACATTTTACCACCATCGGCCATGGGAGAGCTCATAGCACCACTCACACATCCTCCTCCCTATTGCCATGTCAGGAAAATGCCCCCAGGCCATTCTACCTCTTTCCACGTCTGCCTTCTTTGTCACAGGGCTCTCATGGAGGGCACCAGCATGGTGCCCCAGAACCTACCTTGTTTCATCCAGCCCTGTCATGGTCGCCTACTGTCCACCGAAAGTGTGTGTTCCACCTCGTATCATGTAGACTTGCACTGAGCAAAGGCTTCCCAGCCAGGGCCTCCCTCTTGCATCAGGTGTGACCGTGTGGCTGAGCTCCCCCCGTGAAGCGTGAACAGAGAAGCTGAGAGCCACTTTCCAGCCTGATCCCAAACAATGTGCCACCCAGCGCTGCCGCGTGCTCTTTCCTCTCATCCCCCCGAGTGGCCTTCAAAGCCATCTGCTGAGGAGGGTGAGGCCCCGCGGCAGCAGTTCTAGGATGTCTGTGAGGAAAGAGCTGCCCTGCTGACCTCATCAGTGTCTTAAATGAACAAGAAATAAACTTCAATTGTGTCTGAGCTGTTACTCACTGTGGGGGGGTGGGATTTCTTACCATGCCAGGCTGCCCCCGTGCTTTGGACATAAGCAGGCAGCCTGCTGACCCCAAAACAAAGCCAAAAGCTTCACTTCCTTTGTGAGGAGGCCTCACCTGTCCGCCACACGCACAAGTAGTGAGAGCGGATAATGCACTGAAGAAACTGAGAAAGGCTCTGGGAGGGGAGTGGGGGGTCATTTCAGAAAGATTAAAATAGGCGCATAGACGAGCAGGTGTTTTGCTCCTCTACCATCAGAGAGGACACTTATTAAAACCAACAATTATCATTAAAGATGATTCTCTGACACCGGGGAGTTGGTAAAAATCATTTGGGCTTCAATTCTGCATATTTGGCTTCCTGCTCCCCATGACTTTTTTCAGAACGACCAATTAGCTCTGTGGGGAATGTCACTGGAGATGACAGAACCCTTTGAGAGACTCCTTTCATTTTCTTAAAGCCAAATGCCCCTTTTTGTTCCTGACAATATCACGCCAGCCATAAAGACTCAAAAGGAGAGAGGTGATTTCACTGGTCCCGAAAAAATGCTCTTCACCACAGGCAGAGGGATGTATAATCAGCTTCTGGCAATGCCTTTTTCTCGTCATTCCCACAGCTATCCCCTACGCTCCCCTTCACCCCATTCCGTTTCTAATGTGCTTGTTATACACTCCCTCAAACCTCGCCTATAAGTGGGGGTAAAAAAAGAAAACCTTCAGTATGACAGAGCTTCACTAGACACCACTGCTATTTTAATGGGTGTGTTTCACTCCGTTTCCAAAATCCCTGCTGCTATGGTGGCTGCTTAATCACAAATCCTCTAATCTGGTAGAAAAAAATTCACTGCTTTCTATGATGCTCATGGTTGGGTCATCAAAATGCATGATCCTCTGTTTGAAATTTTCAACATCTCCCCCAAAGAAGGCTTCCCCGGGCCACTGTTACAAGTCTCAGCTCCATCAAAGACTGATGACTTTCTCAAGAGGGTTTTCTGTTTGATGAAATCACGTCTGCCTGAAAGAGTCGGCTCTGAGGGTTCTCCTTCCCTTGCTGTGTGCTGATAGGCTCATGGCAAGGTTAATTTTAGAATGAAAGGCTTTTGGAGCTTAAAAGGATCCTACAAATCATACAGTACAAGTCTCTCTGGGGTCTGGAGGCTAAGTGAATTGCTTGAGGTCACCAGATTAAGTGGTGGCAAATCAGGAACATGAACCCAGGGCTCTTGGTTCCTAGTCCACACTCTTTCTCCTGGGCTGAGTCACGAGGACTGGGTGTTCTAGTCTGCTAATGCTGCTGGAATGCAAAACACACGAGATGGATTGGCTTTTATAAAAGGGGGTTTATTTGGTTACACAGTTACAGTCTTAAGGCCATAAAGTGTCCAAGGTAACACATCAGCAATAGGGTACCTTCACTGGAGGATGGCCAATGGCGTCCGGAAAACCTCTGTTAGCTGGGAAGGCACATGGCTGGTGTCTGCTCCAGAGTTCTGGTTTCAAAATGGCTTTTTCCCAGGATGTTCCTCTCTAGGCTTCAGCTTCTCTCCAAAATGTCACTCTTAGCTGCTCTTGGAGCGTTTGTCCTCTCTTAGCTTCTCTGGAGCAAAATCTGCTTTCAATGGCCGTCTTCAAACTGTCTCTCATCTGCAGCTACTCTCTCAGCTCCTGTGCATGCTTCAGAGTGTCCCTCTTGGCTGTAGCTCCTCTTCAAAATGTCACTCTCAGCTGCACTGAGTTCCTTCTGTTTGTCAGCTCATTTATATGGCTCCAGTGATTTAATTTGGACCCACCCTGAATGGGTGGGGCAACACCTCCATGGAAATTATCCAATCAGAGTCATCACCCATAGTTGGGTGGGGCGCATCTCCATGGAAACACTCAAAGAATTACAATCTAATCAACACTGATAAGTCTGCCCACACAAGATTACATCAAAGAATATGGCCTTTTCTGGGGGACATAACACATTCAAACCAGCACACTGGGTGTTAGGAAAACCCACACCACCTAAAAGAGATGAGGTGAAAGGTCAGCTCTTTGCCTGCACAGCCCTTCTCCTTACATAAACCTTGCCTTAGACAAGCTACACTGCCCGCCTCATGCAGTGAGATTGGCACGTTTCTCTTGAGTTGAGCTTCTTGCTGGAAACCTAGGAAAGTCTCAGCACTGGACATTCCGTTGTGTGAACATCAACTTCTCACCTTCCAAACACTTGGCTAGTAATGAATCAGGAGGAAATATTACAGCAAGGTGATTTTTTTAATATAAGTATTGCATATTCAACAAGAAAAAAATCATTTACCATGTTGATGACGTTTTTGTTAACATAATGTTTCAACTGCACATTTTCTCATAGTCCAATCCTAGCTACACTGGCCATCCTCAAGCCTCCTGAATCCCTTATGATTTACTCATTCAACTGATATTATTTGGGCCCTCAAGGACATTGCCTTCTAATGATAATAATATCACTTATTTATGTCTCACTACGACTTATTTGCCAGCTATTGTTCAAAGCCTTATGTGTGCTAATTCATTTAACACCCACAACCAAATTACAAGGACCATATTATTGGTATCATACTTATTTATACAGGTAAGGAAGCTGAGGCACAGAGAGGCTAAGTAACTTATCCATAGTTAAACAGATAGTAAGCTAAAAATCCAGGATTTGAACCCAGGCCATCTGATTCCAAAGTACATGCTTCTAGTGATTACCTCTTAGCAGACAGAACTGAGATAAAACTTATGAATGTGACAAGGGATTACAAGTCTTCTAAGAAAGCACAAAGCCCAGTGGTAGGCAGTAAGGAAACAAAAATGAACAAAATAAAATTAGGACCCTCAAGGAACTCACTTTCAACTAAATAAACCCTATGTTGATAAGGCTGGGAAACAGCAAGACGGAGACCGAAAGGAGCTCTTGGGAGGTCAAAGAACCCTTCACAGAGAAGACTTCAGCCAAACTGACCCTCAAAGGCAGGAGGTAGAACAGTGGAGCATGAAGGGCCTCTCATGTTTGGGTAATTGCAAATAGTTTGATAAACACACCTAGCAAGAGCGAGTGGACTAAGATTAGGCTCATCTTGTCCAGATCCTGGAAAACGTTCTAAGCCAGTGGTTCTCCAAGTGTGGTCCCTGAACCCAAAGCACTGACATGACCCAGGAATATTTTAGATCTGCAAATATTCAGGTCCCGACCCAAACCTCAGAAATTTTGAGGGGGGAGCAGCAATCTTTATTTTAAAATTGCTCCAGATGATTCTGATGTATGCTAAAGTTTGAGAACCATGGTTTAAGCCATTCTTAAGTATGAAGTGTTTAGACATCATTTGTTACAATGAGAATGGGAAGCCACAGAAGAAATTCATGAAGGTGAGAGACATAAAAGTATAGAAGACTTCAGGTAGTCACATGGAGTCACAGGATTGGTCTAAGATGCTTTGAAAACCTAAAAGATTATAGGATCAACTGATTATCTGCAGGTCTAACTTACAAAAAGCTGTCTCTCATGCTATTAGTTATGAAAATAAAGGAAGATACTTTTGGCCATAGCTAACACCTAATGGTGTATTACCCACCTCAGACACACACACACACACAAAATTTCACTAACGAAATATGCTCTGATTTGAAACCAGAGAAAATATTTGGACTCTACTAGGAAATAAAACTTTTGGGAATTAAGATCTGTTCTTTTCCATTTCTTTTTTTTTCCCTTTTTGAAGCTCTCATTTTAAAATTGGCTGGCTGAGAACTATATCCATTTTATAATAACTCCATCCCCTTCTAAAATCTCACAGGATTTGAATGTTCTACAAGACTGAAATGGGGATGGGTTGAGAGGAGGAGCTAAGAATTGCTCATTTGCTATGTTTCCTCTGCTCCTTTGTGAGAAGGGCTACTGTTTTACTTCTGTCTGTTGAAGATTTGGGATTTGGGATTTCAGCAATTAATTTGTAACAACAGCTAACAAAATAAAGCAGAGATAAGTGGCCTTTTAAAAAAAATTGATTAACGATAGAATAACATGGGGAAATGGAAATAATCAAATTAATATCATACTAAGGATGGAGGTGACAACCGTTACATATTACCATCCTGTTGTTGGCAACAATGGAATGGTAACATGAAGTGGAATTAGACATGGCCAGTAGGTAAAAGTTATGTGAGCAAAATTTTGAGGAAATTATTGTTATCACCATTAAAAGCTGTGTTGTGCTCATTTAGCCAACTTCTTAAGAATCCACTGGGGACCCCCAGTTTGAAATGACTATATAATTAGGTGGGTTGCTTCCTTATGCAATCTATTCCATTTGATTAGTACTTTTCAATTTATATGCCTAAGTGATTATGGGAAAACTGAAGTGTTATTTAATACAAAGTGACCCATAGTAGAAATAATTCCATCAGTTTGTTTCATATGATTTCTAGGATCACTAGAACTGAATTTGCTTCCTTACTGATAAGCACCATGAACTTCCCCAGGGTCTTCACAGCTGCCACCTGCCTAGCACACAACACACGCCAAGCCCCTGAGAGTCATTTTTCAAAGTCAGTTATCCAAAGAGCAGTAAACGTCAGAACACATATTAATAATATTTGGTTCCCTTGCCTATGGCCAGTCTATTCAAAGAAACATCAGTCAATCCCTTTTTCCTTTCCTGTTCAGAGTTTTTTGAAAGGTGATACACACACCTTACCAGTTTTCTACTTTAATAATTCATTTCCGGTTTGAATAGCAAATAAAATAATCTAACATCAAAATAAATGATGTGGGGATATATACTAACTAACTAATAACCATAAACAGACTTGATATATAAGACAAAGCAAATACATGATTTTCTCTGGAAAAATTACAGATTTTAGAACACTTTCTTGAAATATTTACTGAAAAATAAAAGCAAGGTGTGGAAAGAACTTTAAACCAAATATCATTTATTGTGAGCTAATTAATCAATTATCTGGGAATATCTATCTTTACAACAAGTCAATAACTCAAGAAATATAATAAATCTGTTCTAAGAACACTATTTCCCATGTTCGAATTTTAGAAAGGTCAAAATTAATGCCAATATCTCTTAGACTGCTTTGTTTTTAATGATAACACAATTAAAGTTTCAAAGTCCTTCAATTTTAAAGATTAAGAGACAAATATATAAATGCAACTGATTAATTCCACTATTGCAATTCAGTCTGCCAGGACAGTATTATGACTTTTATTGAATTAATTCTCCTCTCTGTCATATACAGACACGGGATTCTTATCTGGACTAACTTTTGAGTTAGACTGAAATATGCTTAAGAAAAATTATAATATCATAGGGCAGAACAGTTATAAAAATTATTATATTTACCAAATTCAATTCATCAGCAACCCAACAGCACTTCCGAGAAAGTGGCCCAAAATCCATTAGCTCTCACCATGCATTTTATTTTTGGTCTCATTTATTATAAAGTTCTTCCACATATTGTACTCAAATTACTTAAATTTCAACCTGTTTTTTTCTAGTTCTATTGCTTGGGTATTATTGAAACAATATAATGTATCTCTTATTTTTTAAGTGTTTCATGCTTTCTTACTTTCTTCACTGCCAACAAATGACTCATTTTTAACTTTTTCATATGCTAAAGTTTTTAAGTCCTTTACATCCATGCCATTCATCTCTAAAAGAATCATATTTTTTAAAGGATGCCATTGAGACCTGAAAATGATACTGGATTTTTCTCTTAGTATTATGAGTAACTATTATACTGTTATAAGACAGCCACTGAGCTTGGTGCTCTGAGTAAGGATTAACAAATTAAGAGAAGACTATCAGAATTTAATTCTATTTTTATTAGAGGCCCAAAATCATATAATATTTCTGGTAGCTTCTTTACATTCACCCTCATAGTCCAGTTATAGTCTATGACAAATACTTTTTCAATTTTTTAGCATTAGTCATTGCTATGCCTTGTCTCCCACATTCTATACTGTAAGAAGAACTGAAGGCAGTGTAAGTTAGTGCTCATTAAAATGTTTTATAAATAAGAGAACAAAGGAATAAGATTTGCTATGAGGATGAGGTTAATTGGAACAAAACTTTTGAGAATCAGTATGTCAATATCTAATGGGAACCACCAAAGTGTTTACTTGAATTGAAATTTGAAGAAATTTTTCCTGAGGAAATATTCCAAATACTGTAAGTGAATTCATAAAGATGCTTGTAACAGCAATATTTGTATAATATAATTTTGGGGGGTGAAAATAAAACCTAAGTAACCAAAAAATATGGGTGCTTCACAGTAATTGCAACCATGTAAAAAGACATAAACAATATTCTGGATGGAAAAACAATGACAAAACATATATATTCTAGTTATATCTGTTTGAATATTTAGTGAATTTTTAAAATTTTCAATTTCATTGCATATTTTTAAATTTTTTTTCTACATTTATTATTATAAATACTGCCTTTGGAATCAGAAGACTTGAGTCATATCTCAACTCTTCCATTGAATTTTTTGAGGCCAAGTAGTTAAAGTAAGCTTCAGTTTCTTCATCTGTAATGTTTTGCTATAATAACACCTACTTCACAGTGTTCCTGTGGCTAAATATTTCTATTTATTTCTCTAAACTCTGAAACACAATATCAGCATTTCCCAAAACAGTGTGCTAACACAACTAATGAGAAATTTCTTATTTTGCTTTTTGCTTTTTTCCCTAAAGATGCTGCAATATAAATATTGTGATCTAAAGAAGACAACCCCAGATGCCTATTTACATTCACTCCCCCTTAAGTTCCCATGGAAGGAGAAAAAAAGAAAATATTAAGGAAAAGAAAAAAATTATATCAAGGCTAGAAAACATAAAATGGAAAAAACAGTAGATCAGGACAACAGAAAACAGACAGATGGGAAAAAAAAAAAAACAGCAGGAGACACACTCACCCAAAATAGCAGAGGAAAGAGTCGTTCTTCCCAAAAGAGCCCAGAACAAAATTCAGACACAATCCGCAAGTGTAGACGTGGGACCAGCATTCAGGCCAGGTGGCCAGGCGGGTGTTGCCTCTCCCCATCCCAGGCTTAGTGGACAACAGAGAGAAGCTTTAACTTCTTGAGTAAAACCTGAGAACCATTCTCAAAAGAAAGTGGCCCATCTAGGTAGCAACCTGGTTGTGTTTTCAAGCCCAAGAAAAAGGAGCAAAGCTTGAGGAAACACTGGACATTATATCAGATTCTGAAAAAAAAAAAAAAAAAAAAAAAAAAAAGCATATAAAACAACAACAACAAAAAAATGTAGAAGGATAGAAGGCAGCTTTACCTAGGAGTACAAAGCAAACAAATATGCACCCTGCACATTTTGGCAATTGTGGAGACCCCAGCCTGACTCTCAGCTCCTAGCCTACACCTGCAAAAAACACCCAATTGGCCCTTCCATTGAAAGGAATGGACTCTCAGAGAAACAGATCTATGCAACTGCAAAGGAAAACCATCCCAATCAGCTAATCATCAACCTGATTTTTCATGTCAATACATTTGAAGGAGTGATCCCAGGTTGTTGAGCAAAATTATTAGCATGATCAATCCAACTATCATAGCTAGAGCCCTTTAATTTTGAACACAAAGAAACAATAAGATACAGATTTCACCAAAAGTCTTGCAGTAATTCATACATTTCTGTCCAGCAAGATTCTTTGATCTCTGCATCTAGTAACCTGGTCAAGAAAAGAAACCCAGTCAACCTGATGTGACTTGCTGAAAGTGAACTCCAATTTGGACCCGGTAAGCATCCATTTTTATCTTGTACATATGCAAACATTCCATTCTTTGAATGATATGCACAAAATCCTGCCAAAAATCAATGTTATGCAAACTAACCTGTAGTTTTCTGAATATGTCTTATGTCCCCCCAAATGCCATTATCTTTGATGCAATCTTGTGGGGGCAGATATATAAGTGTTGATGAAGCTGGAACCTTTCAATTAGATTGTTTCCATAGAGATGTGACTCAATCAACTGGGGGCAAGACTTGATTGGATAATTTCCATGGAGGTGTTACCCCACCCATTTGGGGTAGGTCTGAATTAAATCACTGGAGCCATATAAACAAGCTGACATCAGAGGAAAGTCAGGGCAGCTAAGAGTGACATTTTGGAGAGCAACTGAGAGTGACATTTTGAAGAGCAGCTGCAACTAAGAGAGGACAAAAAGCCCCAAGAGCAACATTTTGGAGAATGCCATTTTGAAACACAACATGGGAGCAAGCGGAAGACAGCTGTGTGCCTTCCAAGCTAACAGAGGTTTTCCGAAGGCCAATGGCCATTCTCCAGGGAAGGTACCTGATTGTTGTTGCCTTACTTTGGACACTTTATGGCCTTCAGACTGTAACTGTGTAACCAAATAAACCCCTTTATAAAAGCCATCCATCTCTGGTGTTCTGCAAACAGCAGCATTAGCAAACCAGAACAGTCCCCAATCTGAAAATCAGAATGGCACTGTCCTGACACCTGCCCATTCTCCAC
Source organism: Choloepus didactylus (assembly GCF_015220235.1). Lineage (NCBI taxonomy): Eukaryota > Metazoa > Chordata > Mammalia > Pilosa > Megalonychidae > Choloepus > Choloepus didactylus. The sequence continues at coordinate 9,706,466 of NC_051322.1, forward strand.
CTGTTCTCAGAAATGGCTCAGCTTGAGTAAATTCATTTGTAGCATCTTTGATATAGGATAAGAAGATATTCAGGTCAGAACTTTAACTCCAAAAAAAAAAAAAAATTACCGTTTTGTGTATCTGAATTCGAGTTTTACATTTATTATTCCTTTATTATCCACAACAAATCTACGAGGCAGGTATTTTTCTTCCCGTTTTAAAGTTAAGACAAAATGCTCAAAGAAATGACAAACTCCCCAAAGTCACAGAACTGGAGTGCGGCCAAGCCAAGTTCCAACCCATTTCTTTTTTGGGGAAACACAGTCCTCAGTTGATGGTACTTTGGATTTTAACCATGCCTTTTTTGTGTGAAAATAATTCAGAAGATAGAAATAGCAGTTAAAGAAGTCAACTCCTGACATTTCACCACAAGCACTATTAGCAAGACTATCTTTTCCTTAATCTTCTGAAATGAGGAAAATAAATAGTGATAAATAAGTTAGCAAATAAACAAGCGTTTTGGCAAATCTCAGCTCATTTCAGGATGCAACCTTCCTGATCCCCTAACAATTCTGTGCCTGCATCTTCTATTCACCCTTAAAAGAAAGGCTCCCAGGACCTTTTTTCAATCTTGTGCACATCCTTTTGAAATCTGAGCTCAGAGCTCTCTGCTCAACAACCACACTAGCATCTTTAGAGATCTCACTCTGTTTATCACAGGGAAAATAAATATGTGCACACTGACTCGCCTTTCAAGAGAAGCTCAACCCTCTCAAGCTATTTCTCTCCCAGAATCTTGTGCTTTGAAATGGTGCTGAAATTTTACTTAAGCCTTTTGAAATCTGCTATCATGCTGTAGAGCAAAACAAGTCCTGTTATTCTCAATATTTCCTTCCTTGACTGTAACGCACCCTTAGTTAAAATGGTAAAATTTCCTAAAGTTCCTTCACCAATTTATGTCAGATTAGATTCAGAAAAGCAGCTCAGTCCAATGTTTCCTATGCCCTCCAGTTCTCACACTTTAGTACATATGAGTCTCACCAAATATTGCCCAGGGCATCTGGTTACACACAAAACAAAAAAACTTCTGTGCCACACACAGAATTTACTGAATCTGTAGAATATCCACAATTCTGAATTATAAAGTACATACCATAGGATTTATGTGCAGGAGTTACATGCTCATATTTTGAGAAGCACAGCTCCACCTTGCAGGAAATAAAACTTTCAACGAGGTCATCAGGATTTTCCCTGATTCTCTACATTTATTACAAGAATTGACCCCACAAATGCCTGGAGACTAGACACCCTGAGTGCTTGCTACCACGCCCCTATCATCGTTATCAGCTTGTCCATCTGGCCACGTAGTTCAAATCATTCTACAATAACACTTATTTTAATGTCTCCATTTAGTCCCCTGAAACGTTCACTTATACCTGTAATTTTCCGTGGAGTATAGATATTTTTGACATATGAGATTACTTTGCCATCTCCTTAACAGTTCTTCTTTGTACAATGCATACACTTGACTTTCTTCCCACAGCTGAATCGCAAGGACGTAGAAGGGACATTGGCGATGGTAGCTCTGTAAGTAGAATGACTGAATCATCATATTTAATACTGGCATCCATTCTAAGGAATTTCAGTGATACTTGTGAGATCACGTCTGCTAACCTTGTCACAATCTTAAAGTCCTTTTTCAACTCATTGTACACATTGTAATTGTGTAACAAAGTATTATATAGGATGTCACTATGAAAGAAAGCTATACCCAGAATTAGCAGAAGCATTCAGAAGTAATGAAAACAGTAATTTACTGTTTTCACAGTAAATCTGTCCCCAAACAGCTACTAATTCTTTTTCTTCACAAATTCTATTTAGCATGTGCTAGTGAATCACCACAATTTTGTGTCAATAACCAGCTTAATATGCAAAAGGAAGGGAATTTTGAGACCATTCTAGTTATTAATTATGCCTACACTTGTTTGAAACGGATACAATATTATCCTCTCTGCATAAACATGGAACAAATTAGGAATACTCCTGAACAAAGCCAAACGTACAGGAGTTACATACTTTGATGACAGTATACCAAAACCATATATTTCTACATGATGATTTCCTTGAAACTCACCTTGCTGCCAGGAAAATGTTCTGTTTTCATCCAGCACCTTATTCTAGAATAGAATCAAAACCTTTAAAGTCGTAATAGCAAAGGGGCCTGTTTGGATTCTGAATCATATCTTGTCCCAACTGAGCTGCTCAGTTATATCTTCTTCCATGAGAATCGCAGGGAGAGAAATGCGTAGGAGGTCAGGCCAAGGAGCATCTGTCTATTGCTGCAACGCTTTTGCCCGGAGTCACTAATTTGGCCTGCTGAGTATCAGTGACAATTCTCTGCAAAAGCCACAGGCCAGGGGTGAGTGCACCCTCCACAGGCCCCCGGCCCCCTGCTCCCGGGCCTCTGCTCTGCTCTCCTGTCACCCTCAGGTCTAGGAAATGCTCTCCAAAATGGCAGGTTAGAACTTCCGGTTGTAGTTATTTTTTTGTCTAAAAATTATGGAGAAAAAATAAATTCTGCTGATGCTTATTAGACAAATTGAAAATGGAGATCTTCCTTCCCCACCCCACCCCCCGTTTGTATGTCATGTGGTGCATGTGAGGAATAACGAGAAGAGGATGTTTGCTCCAAAAACTGGTAAGTTAACAGTGGTGCCATCTCTTATTTGCCCACTTACAGCATGTTGCAATAGATGACACTTTCCATGGGCCCGGTTTTGTGGATTTATAGGTTTTCTAGCTTTCAATTAACCTGGAAATGGGCAGTTGGTTCTAAAATATGTTTGCAAAAAAAATCAAAACTGAAAGTATTAATAATGCATGCACAATTTAACAATAAAAAATATTAGAAGAGACCATTCTATTGTCCTACTACCAGTTGTTTGTTTTTATGAATTTAAAAGCAATAGTGAAATGATTAGGTCTGATAAAAATAAACAGATATTTTATCAAGAAAACTCTCATCTTCAATACGCTCCTCTCTAAATGTATATTGTGAGATACTAGCTAACAATTAATAATTCATTTTAAAAACTAAGTATCAAGAATTTGAAAATACCTTTTCTCAACTTTTCAGCAAATGATAATATAGAATCTTACAAAATTTCTCTGAGCCTAATGGTAAATGTTTAAAAGCCTCTTCTGAGATTTCTTATTTAAAAATAAAACCTGGACCACTGCAAATTTGGGAAACACTAATTCTTTCAGCTGCAGCAAAAAATGGCTGAAATACTTGAATGATTGTATAAAGACAAAATAGAATGCTTTTCTTTGTCAGCAAATACTGTTAGAAGACATTGAAAACACTGCTGAAAATTGAAGAAAACATCGTTAAAAAAATACGCCGTGTGGGAAAACTGTTACAGAATAGAATGAAAATACAGATGTTGCTAATGCATTAAGCATGTGGTATTCTGGTATATTATACATCCTCTTTCAATAATGAAAGGCATTGAAAAGCCAGGTTTTGTGAGCCAATAGAAGAAAGAGGTACCAGAGAAGATAGAGTCTCAATACTAAATTATTTCTTAGATAAAAAACAATGCTTTATGGAAAAATTGAGTAAACATAACCATTGATAGGACAGCTGTTCTGGCTGGAATAAGATTCCAGAGTGAGTTTATGAGACAGCACCACAAGTGAATTTTCTTCACTGCATTATCCATAAGCAAGCAAATGCAGCGCAATGTGCAATGTGTTAGAGGACATCACAGATGTGGTTAATTTTATAAAAATGGCACACTAAAGTACATCAGATTGATTATGACATTTGTAGTTAGATGGGAAATGATTGTGAAACTCTTTGGTATCACCACAGGTCACTACTTATCTTGGGATAAATTACTTAACTGGTTGTCAAATATCAGTGTTCCAAATTCACTACGTTCGGTGTGTGTGGAAGCATGTAACTATGGATATTCTTTCCAGCAGATGTTTGAACTAACTTTGTCTTTCTCTTTCTTCCTGTTCAACATAAAGGTGACATTTTTAATGAGTGAGGAAACTAAAGAAACTTATGCTTTGGAGGGGACATTTTTGAAAACGGTTGTTTGGAAACCACCTGGCCTTACCACTTTTTAGCTGCAGGCATTTGGTATGCAACCTCTCTGTGCCTCAGATTCGCTATCTGTGATGGCCATAGAACTCACTTAACAGCACTAGTCAAAGTCAGATGAAAGAATCATATAAAAACCCAGCCCAATGCATACCATTTAGAAAGCGTTCATTCAATAAATGTTAGCTGTTGAAAATATCACCACTACCACCACCATTACCATCATCAACACGGATTTTACAAGTTGTGATGGCCTTGTAATGCGACCACTTGGCTAGCGGAACTACATTTCCCAGAATTCCCTTTCTTGTGTGTTTCTGGCTAGAGTGGACCACAGGGGAGACTGGGAGATTTTGGAGGATGGAAGGGAGGTAGCAGCCATTTTTTAGTGTATACAGAGTTGTAGCTGCTCTGGTGATACAACTCAATGGCACAAAGCAGCAGCTGGGGCAGGATGTCTTATCTCCATGAGGAAGGGCTCCTGCTTCTGCAGGATGCCCTTGTCACAAATTTTAGAGTCAGTAAGAATGAATGTGGGTTTCGATCCATTCATTCTTGGTAGGGTTCCAGTCTCCATCTCATCTTCCCTTACTGAAAGCCTGTTCTGTGGACTTCGGGCTCCAGCATCTGACATAGAGACAGCCTCCCAAGGACTAGTTAACCATCTCCCACAATTGCATAGTCAATTCTCTGTAATACAGAAACACACGCACACTCCCTACTGGTACTCTGTCTCTAGTTGAACCCAAGCTATACAGCAGTCAAACGACAAGCGAAAGAATTGAAAAGGACGTTGTTCCAACACTTTGAACTAAAGTGGTCCAAGCAACCCACCAGGGGTTTTCCTTAGGTGGAGACCTCAATGGGAGGGGTGGAGATTAACTGTCAGATGTTGAGGGTCAGAGCTGGATGTCAGTAGTTAAAGCGTAATCCACAAAGTCAAACCAAGGAGAAAGACAGGACTCACAGAGCACAACCCAAGCTGGAACGCCTTCCCTCACCCCCAAGAACCTGCTCCTAACTGGCCCCATAACTGATCTTGACCTTGATTTTATCCATTCTTCAGGAAGGAAGGCAGGGAAACTCCTTAGCTTTCCCTAGTGCCAAAATGAACTTTTCCAGTGATTGCTTTTTAACTGCAAAGACAATATACAAATAAAAGTCAGCTCTATATTTAAATATTGTTGAATATAGTATTGCTCTTTCCTGACCATTGTTCTGCAATTCTCAAAGATCTGTGCAGCTCCTTGAACCCAAGAGCTACCCACCAACCTCACACCTACTTCCAGCATCAATTTTCAAAATATTTTTCTTCTGCTCAAAGTCATGAGCTCCAGGGAAACATGCTGCTGGGATTTGTCATACTCCTGTTTGGTCTTGATTTCAGATAACTGGCTTTATCTCTCTTTCCTCTCTTGTCCATATTTCTCTTTGTTAACTACCTCTCCCTATTAAATTACTTCCTCTTGTCTATAAGCATGCGTCATAGTTAGCACTAGGCATATTCCTGATAGATAATAGAAACTTACAGGAAATACTTTTGATAGATGATAAAAAAACAGTTGATGATGATGAAGATAAATAGAGAAACAGATACTAGAGAGATAGAGATATGATAGAGATGACAGATGGATAGATGCATGATAGATGAAAAGGATATAAGATTACAGATGGAAACACACTTCTGAGGTGCACTTACCTGGAGTGGAATATTTCTGGTGAGTATAAGGAAGAGGATAAAAGAACAGATGAATAAACATATTATGAAGGAAATACGCTACAAACTATTAGTCCAGATGGAGGAAATGGATGCCAGTTTCAAATACAGGTCACAAAACAGTCATGAGATAAAGATTTAGTTGTTTGTTCATTGCCTTTAACTACAGCAATTTATAAAAACAACTGTTTCATTATAGTTAAGAACGTGAAAAGTTTGGCCAGTCCTGTGGCAGACTCCCCTCATTTCTCTCCCCTCCTCAGGCTCCTCTATTGCCCATAATTTACATCCAGAGACTATGATGCCATCCTCATAATGGTCTCCTCACAATATTACCATTAGAGTTTATTCAAAAAGTCCCACTGGCTGAAACTCTCCAAGAAGGGGGACATTCTCACAAGCCTCATAAGCCCTATTGGAATAGATCTGCAATGTCTAGCAAACAATTAAAGCCCCTAAAATGGAGAGTGCAGCTATTCATTCTTGTTAAGAGATGGGAAAATACAGGTTGAATTACCTTATGGCAAATTAAATGGGGAAGTGAAGAACATAATCATATAATAAAACACCTCATTTACTCCTCCCATTTTTCAGAGTATACTACCAATTACCATTCTAGCTTCCAGAATAGACTAACATTCAGGAGTCAAAGCAGAGAATTATTGCAGAATTGGAAGCAGGAGTTTCTTTTTAAATCAATCACATATGCCTCAATACAAGCCAAGTTTAGAATATTCCAGAACATGGTGCCCACAATGGCTATCACCCCTGCCACGTTCCTGGATTTTACACGCCATTCTCTGCACATCAGGACAACCTCTTCTATTTTCTTGCTCTGGGTGAATTTTATAACAAAATGTTCTGTGTTTATTATATGAATAGGCATTGAAGAGAAAATGTTATTTTCTATTTAGAACAATTGAAAAATTTAACCTTAATATATCAACTTTATTGTTTAAAAGATATCACAAAAAAAAATAACGTAACGATTAATCTTTTAAAGTTCAGTAATTTATTTTGTGTAATCCTTTGCCAGTAGAACGTGATTTATTTGTATAGTGAATTTTAAGGTCACTGTCCACTCCTGAGAACTACATTTTAGGTCTTTTTTATTAAATCTTAAAGATTATATTAGTATTTATAGTTTATATTCACCCTACACTCGAAAGGATGTATGAGATATGTGCTTTGAGAAAGACTTCTGCAGGGTAATTTATTAATTTAGAGGTTATTTCATTTTCTTTCTTGGTATCTCATAGCCATTTGTGGTTCTTAGTTGTGGAATAAACACTTCCTTCCCACAGTAGTGCCTGTACTTCACAATCATCTCAGGTTTTAGCCACGCCAGCCATCACTGATGCATTTATAATACTGATTCTGTAGTCCCATTCAGTTCAGGAACTATGGAGCAAACAATAAAGCAAATGGCATTTAATCAGAAGGATTTATAACTCCCCAGAAAAGAGTGGAGCTGAATGTTCAATCTTACGTCAGTTAAGGATACTTAATTCTTCTAACGGCCGCTCTAAGATGAATGTTTTGGGTCCATTTCTTTTTCTTAAAATCTATTGTTGTAAGGGATGGATAAGAAATAACCAAATCCATTAGAAAGTCAATGAATGTTTAAAATTAAAAATATAAACAGAAACAGTGAATTATAAAATAGGGCCAATCAATACATGGAGGGAGAAAAGAAGCTAAAAGGGATCTTTTCATTTCTTTTTTAAATACACATTTTTCACTTTTTCTAAAATGGTGCCAAGAATTACAAATATGGCAAAGCTGGTGTGATGGATGGTATAGATACAAAATGAGATTTTACTTTTTCATTTTCATCTGGGGCCCCAAGACTTAGATCAAAGCAACAAATGATAATACGTTCACATTCCAAAACAAAGTGCTTGGTCATCTAAGCAAAACTTGCATATAAAGGGAGAGAAGCCAGTTTTGCAACTGTTAGGTGATCATCCCCCTCCCAGACCATAAAAGAAGTGAGAGACAAGAGACAGGGCTTATTAAGGGTCACCATGTGCTGTTAGCCCAAATCCACATACCAAGAGATGTCAACAGTCAATAGTGGACCAACGTCCACTTCTTCCATGGATCAGATGTTGGCCTGGGATTGTCTGAGGGGAGAGGCAGGAGACCTCAGGGGTTGTGGGAAAAGTCTAAAGTGAGTCAGAGGAGATGCATTTTTTAGCATCCAGGAAATTTCCAGTGAGAGCTCTCCAGCAGCAGGAGGAGGCCGGGAGAAAGGATCTCCAAAGACGTCACAAAAACTCTGTGAAAGTGTCTGATTTAGCAAGCTTTCCTCTCTCTTCTCCTCATCCCCAACATCCAATGCTTCCTCTCCCCCTGAGATCCCGAAGGAACCATAAAACATGGATATCCAGTTGGCAAGAAGAGAAACTCGTTTCTTTTAACTAAGCTAGTTTTTTCCCAACATTTTTCTACTGCTCTCTGTGAAGATCACTTGACCTTCACAACAATTCTGGGTTGCCCTGGGAAGACAGATGATATAATCTTTTTAAATCCCATAGGAAAATGAAGCAGACCTCTCCCCCAGCTAAAAGATTCGATAAAGGGCCCGGGGCTAGTTCACAGTCGGTGCACCTGTCGCGGTGCCCAGGCCAGCTCTGTCCCCAGGACTCGAGCAATGGAGCATCTGTGAGTATCTGAACCCAAGGTGTTATTTCTCAGTAATGTGTGGATTTGTGATTTGAGAGTGAAACGTCTTTAAGTTTCTGTGGAACTGTAAGTAAAATTTCATTTAAATCACATGCACCTATTCTACAACAACAAATGTTAGGCTGAAAAGGTCTAAAGAATTGTCACAATAATAAGTACCATTTATTCGGTTCTTCCTGTGGAGATAAAATTAACTTCACTTGGGGGTAAGTGATATTATGTGACAGGTGATTAACACGAATTACCTGATTTAAGTCTCCCAACTGCAATATGAGGAAAGAGTGATTAGCCCTGTTTTACAGGTGAGAAAATTAATGCTCAAAGATGCAAAGTCACTTTTCTGAGGTTACTCAAGAGGTATGAGAATTCAAACTCAGGACTGGTCCCTAAGCCTGAACCCTTGTCAATACACTCAAGTGAAAAAGGGATAGAGAGAGAGAGACAGACAGACAGAGAGAGGACAGAAAGAAGGGAGAGAGAGAAGTCTAATGCTATCACTCATAAAGGAAGTAGGAAGCAGAGCCATAATTATTTTTAAGTACAGATGGTGCATAACTCTGGAGGTAAAAAAAAATAAAGTCGCCCTTTCTTAAAATTAGAGAAAAGGAAATGTAAACAGTAGGGAATTTTAGGGGTAACCAGGGTAAGTTTGTGTCACTGCAGTCAAGCAGCATTGCCTAAAAAAGGGGGGTCTCCATCGTGTGTATTGTGGGTGTATCACAAAATATAATTAAGAAAATTTCCGGACACCTTCCTCTTTATGATCTCCGAGTCCACCAGGAAGCACATGTTAGTGAAAATCCAGCCCCCAAATCTCAAGCTGTTGTCATGGAAACAACAGAAGCTGTCTTACTTGGGGTCTATTTCCAAATCTATCTTATCCAGACACAAAAATTTCCTTAATTTGTCAAACACAAAAAAGACAGCAGGATTGCACGACTTAGTGCATGAAGTGATGTGCCAACAGTAGGCAAATTGAGCAGTATGACTAGTCAATCTGTTTTATATAACACACAAAGTTGAAAATATCCCTGAAATTCAGGAAGTGGGGAATGATCTCATTAGTCGGACTTGGACAACCCCAGAAGAAAACCAACCGGAATTCAGTTCCTGATTATGCACCCTGTACCGTCATCTAGAGACCAAATCCTGAACAACAGGCAAAGCCACCCTGAGGACGAGGATGGAGAAATTAGGCCAAGTTGATAAGGGAGGTTCATACAAGCACAAACCTATTTGCATATATGAGTCCAAACCACAAGAGTTAAATTTCCTAAGTTGTAACCAAATGGGTAAATGCTACGTTCAAAAACAATAACTACCGATACATGCACAACTATTAATTCGGTCTTCCCTGCATATGATGGGCTTCCTCTTTTTGCATGCTTACTATCCAACTACGGCAATCTATCGCTATTTAGAAGCTGCCGTAACATCCTGTGAGAAGCTCTGTGAGTAGCCTGGAAATGAGGCCTTGCCATCCTTGAAAGACAGAGAGCTGAAAGTGGCCAACTACAGCCTCCAACTCACAGCAAGTGCACTGGGAGCTAGATCATCCGGGAGACATGCACAGTTAAAAAAAAAAAAAACAACTGGGAGAATTATTTAAAAATAAAATGCAAACCTGGGCATTCTTTCTTCTTTATTTTCAAACCAAATACCACCAAAATACATTGTTCTAAGAAATAGCAATTGCATTGTTGACAAAGTCACTAACAAGATGCTCTTTGATTTCACTACAATAAAACAACATGCGTCATCTTGGTTCCTGAAGCAATTAATCCTTAAATTACCCTATGATAGGCTGAAAAGATGTATTGCCTAGCAGGAGAAATATATTGCTAACTTAAGGTCAAGATTGCTGTGAAAAAGGGCAGCCCGTCTTCATTTCGGAAAGTTAGGATCTTAGGTTTAATTACATAAGTAGATTGGTTTTAACCTGTTTAGAAAAGACACCTTTAATATAAAAGTTATGATGGCTAATTGAAACTAACAGAGGGGTGCTTGGTGCAAATATCAGAAGAGGTCTGGTTAAGGAAGAAAGCAAAGAAAATCACCGCTTTACCTTGCCAATGCAGTATCTCCTAATTGTGCTATTTAATTGGAGATTTAATCCACGAGATTTTCAGGTGTCTTTATTTATGTCATTTTCTAATGCACAGTGCACTTAAGCAATCACTACCTGTCTCTAAGAATCAAACAGTGAACTGGGTATTTGAACAGGAGTGTATACATGAATAGAAACATGTTATGAGGTATTGTGAAGTCATTCCTTAAATTGCCGTTTATTGGAATTTTATGCTTACAAAGTCTATTTAATAAAAATACAGAAATGCTGCAAGAAAAATTAGCCATCTATAGACCTCCCACCATGAGATAAAGTAGACACACACACACAAAGATCAATATTGAATCATGTTGCACATATTCTATTACAACCCATTTCATTCTAAAAATCTCTTCTTAACTTATGGCTATTCTAGAGTATAACCAATAATTAGGAAAACAAGGAGAAAATAATAATACATATATCTAAGTCCAGAAACTTAAAGGAAGGGATGGCAAAAAAAAAATTGAGAATGCCGATTGCTTTATTCATCATTCTATTCAATCTGTTAGTTATATTTACGAATCTCATTTAGTCAGTCAAATAAAGCATAAAGGGTATGAACGGAAGTGAAGAAATTTATTTAAAAGATATTTATGACCAATCAATGACTGACTGGTCGTGGGATAAGGGACAAGTCTTTTCTTATTCAAAATTTCTGTTTCTATACATAAATTGAGTTTAGTCTTCCCCTAACATGTATGTTTCATCTCATGACTGGCTGCATGTTAGAATCAATTGAAGAGCTTCTAAAACATGCCAACTCCTGGGTCATATCTTGTTCCAGTTTGCTAATGCTGCCATTATGCAAAACACCAGAAATGGATTGGCTTTTATAAAGGGGGTTTATTTGGTTACACAGTTATAGTCTTTAGGCCATAAAGTGTCCAAGGTAAGGCATCAACAATCAGGTTACTTTCACTGGAGAAAGGCCATTGGCATCTGGAAAACCTCTGTTAGCTCAGAAGGCACGTGGCTGGCGTCTGCTTGCTCCTAGGTTGCATTTCAAAATGGCATTCTCCAAAGCATCAGCTTTCAATAGCCATCTTCAAAATGTCTCTGTGAGCTGCAGCTCCTCCAAAATGCCACTCTCAGTTGCTCTCCAAAATGTCACACTAAGCTGCTCTGAGGTCCTTCTGTCTGTGAACTTGATACAACTCCAGTGATCCAATTAACACCCACCCTGAATGGGCAGGGTAACACCTCCATGGAAATTATCCAATCAAATGTTTCACTCACAGTTGATTGAGTCACATCTCCATGGAAACACTCAATCAAAGGAGCCCAATCTAATCAACAATAACACATCTGCCCCCACAAGAATGCATCAAAGAACATGGCATTTTGGGGGCCATAATACATCCAAACCAGTAATACATCCAAACTGGCACATATCCCAAACCAATTAAATCAGAATATCTGGGGTCCCTGACAGTTTTTTCAAAAGCTCCCTGAGGACTAAATGCAGCAAGTAACTGCCCTGAGGATTGATAAGCACTGGTCTAAATGACGTTTAAACCGTGAGGCTAAATGGGATCATCCAGAGATTGCTAATAGATAGAAAAGGGAAAAAGTCTAAAGAGTAAGCCCTAGGATAGCCCAGCATTTTAGGGAGGTCAGAGACATGAGGAAATGGTTCAAGATACTGAGAAGGAGGTACAAGCGAGGTGAAAGAAAACCAGGAGAGGATGGGGTCCTAGGCACCAAAGGAAAGACGTGTTGCAAGGAGCACAGAGAGGTCCCCACACCAAATGACAGATCAAGAAATATAAGGATCGAGAACTGACCCTGGAATCTACCAAAGCTGAGTCCACAGAGAACCTTGACAAAGACACTTTTGGTAAAGTGATGGGGGAAAATTTGATTAGAGTCTGTTCAAGCAAAGATGGGGAAAAGATGGATATAAAATATCTTTCAAGGATTATTGTTGTAAATGGGGCAGAGAGATGGCATGGGAACTGAAAGGAGATAAGGCATCAAGGGAAAGTCTTTTTTATAGGGGAAATAAGAAAACTATGAGCTGCAGGAATGACCCAGAAAAGAGGGAAAATGAGGGCTGAGGGTGTGAGAGCTGGGACAGTGTCCTTGGATGGGTTGGTGGCACTCGGGCACGGGGAGGGAAGACAGAGTGGGTGCCATGGATGCCTGAGGTCGGTAGTGGGGGAGGAAAATGGGGAGATGTCTTTGCTCCTCTCTTCTCTGGGTAGGAAGAGACAAGGTCATCACCTGAGTGAGGATAAGGATGGTGATGATGGAGGTTGGAGCCAAAAGGAGAAGACGCAAGGGACCTTGACAAGAGACAGAGAGGAAATGATCTAGGAAATGAACATCCTCTTTCAGTACTACTGTAAAATTTTGCACATAGTGTATGCTGAATAAGTAGCTGTTAAATTAAGAAATGAATTTATTTCTTCATGAAAATATTATTCCAATATAGTCTAAAAAAAACGTTGATAGTCTAGGTTTCATCATTGTATTCACCAAAATCAGAGAGACGTATTTCTGTCTTTAGAAGACTTAGACGTATTCTCTAGCTGTCCCTAAAGGGCAATGTAGCATTATGTCCTTTTTATGGAGAAACAATAAAACAAACATCCTTATGACACCTGTCCCCTCTCTGCATTTGGAGGTTGTTTTGGTTTTTGTTTTGGTTTTGGTTTTGGTTTTGAGGACATTATCTCTAAGTTGCTTAGTGCTTCCTCTTGAAGCCCCAAGTAAAATTTTTATTTTGGAGATAATTGTCAGAAAAAAACTATTCATATCCCAGGAAACAAGCACAGTATCCCTTCTTAAGCAACAAGATGTAGGTAAATGAGCCAAATCTGTGCCTCAGCTCTAACGATGATTAGCCCATGTGTGTCACCCTCACAACTGGGGATCCAATTTTCCTGACAGCTACTTCCTTTTCTGGTTTACCTTTTCCCTAATCTTAATTCTATTCAAATTTACATTTCACCATTTTTTTCTATGCCTCCATGAATTCATTTGTAATATAAAGTGGTGTATAAATAAAGGCAAACAGGTATGAAAACATATAGAGGTAGAATTGCAAACATGGTTTGCTCATTAACTATTGATAAATATTTTCATAGTTCTTGACACTTTTATATGTATGATCCCCTTCTGATGACCCTGTTAACCTGCCTTACACATACAGTTAAGACCACCTGAGTTTCACAGCTAGTGGACTGAGGTTCCTATATGAAGTTGCAGCTTGTCCATCCCCGTGTGGATAGTGGACGCTGAACCAGGACAGTCAAACCACACTCTTGACCGCCCTCAGACCCTCTTGACCCCTACAAGCTGAAGAGGTCAGAAATGCTGTTCTCAAACTACAAGGTCAATGTTGTTTTCAGAATGTTTTCTTACTTCCATTTTTTTCTTTCCAACATGAAGTAAGAAACAGGCAGTTATCTATTATAGAAAATCAGTATAGATTTTCTTCTTTGTACTTCTTTTCTTACATTACTAACTAGATTTCCCCTACCTATATTTTAAATGCTTTGTTATTTCTGGTATTTGCTTCTATTTCTGGTCTGTGCCTCAACAATAAACAAATAGACAGGCAAACATGTTTCTCATACCCAAAGATTATTTGCTTATTTTTACAGAAATATCTTGAGGAAAAATGAGTGGGCTTAGAAAAAAAAATTTCCCGAAGTGCAGATATATACATAAATACCAATAGGAAATGACAGTGTCCTTTCATTTTGTTGACATTTAAAGGACTGTATTTCTTTGGGTGACCCCCTAAAGACTTCTAACCTACAGTTACACGGATCTTCATCAAAAGACATTAGCATGTATCATCGACCAAGAAAAATAGCATTATCATACATAAAATCAGGCTGCACAAAGCTCTCTCAGCCCCAAAGACACAATAAATACAGAGTATTTTTTAATATTTAAAATTCTAAACAATATTCTCATCCTTGGCTTTGAGCATAGGATTTTATAGTTACTGGTTTAGTACTTCTTACAGCTCAATGAACAGTGCTGTCTGTGTAAATTCCCAAAGGGACAATTGAGGCAGCGAAGTCAAACTACACCATGGCTGTTAATTATTAATCTCTGCAGAAAATGTGCTTGGCTTCAGGGTGAGTTGTTAGACTTGACTGTGGAAAACGGTTAAGAAAAGGAGGGGGAAATAGGGTACAGAGACAAGAAAGAAAAACAAAACAAACTCAAAAATTAGTAGCAGAAATTTAAAACTGGAAGGAAGTTAAACTCCTTCATTATACGTTGGGTAAACTGAGCACCAGAGAGTTTCAAAGACAGATCCAGGCCTCAGGACTAATTTGCATCAAGGCCAGGGCTGCTTTATAATCCCCAGGCCAAGCATTTACGTCACACTGTCATAACAGAAAGGGTTAACTTACTCTGGGGGTTAAAAAAAATGTAAATTTAAATGTTACCATCAATATGATAATTGAAGTTTCATGGTGTAATTAACATTTTATCCAAAATGCTGTTGTTGGATGATGTCATTACAAGACTACATTAAAATGACTGGATTTCTAAACGAAAATAAATTTTATTCCCAATGAGAAAAGTCTCGGTAATGGAGAGCAGTTGAGACCCAAACCATAAATATCTCCAGGTAACACAAGGATACAATATAAAACAGCAAATGTCTCCCAAGGAAATAGCACAACTCTCAGAAATATAAAAATAAAGAGGAAATTTCTAAGACAGGAGAATTGAGAATAAAAGTACGTTACAATAAAAATGCTCCGCCATATCTAATAGCTTGATTCCAACCTTCTGAGCTTACTTAGGTAATTCTGATCCACATTTCTCTCTGTCCTGTAAATGTTAGTTCATGTGCCAAATTTTCATCATCTCTAATAAAAATCAAATAAAAAGGAAGGGAGAGCAGAAGTGCCCTTTGTTATTGTGACAAATATTTTCCAAAATAAGAATTGAATTCCATGTACCAATATCATAACGAAATGAAATATAACGTTAATGTAAACTTCCAAAAGGTTGAAGTATAATCAATACTTTAATAACAAGAGGCTTTCCCTAAGTTTACTTACTTTAGCATATGTATGAAAACAAAAGCTCAAAAAAAATTAAAATGAAGTAATAAATGAACAGTGTTGCATTGCGGAAAACATCACTCTGAAAATGAAAATTTTTAATGAAAATCCAATATTACATTGAGTTTAATAAAACCAGCAATTGCCCCAACTTAACAATAAAGGAATCTCCTGGGGTGATGAATTGGCAATACACACAATAGTTCTTAGCTACTTATCACATGCAATAAAAACTTTCAGGAAGCTAAGGTATTTGCATTCCTTGACATTAATAATAATAATAGTAAGAGTGTTTAGCTTGTATTTCACATAAATACCCTTTCTACAAAACTTAAGGGATTGTATGTATGAATAGTTTCACCTGTTTAACAAACAGTTACTGAGTGCTTTTTGGCTGCATGATGAGAAAGATACAAAAATAAAAATGATTTGTTCCCTGCCATGAAATTCATGGCACAGAGAAAGCATCCCAGAAATTGTAGTTATTATTAGGGCTTCTCATCACCTATACTGGAGCCAGCAGGATCACCTATTCATTCAAATAACAATAACAAATGTAATTATATCTTTATTGTGCAGGACATGAATAACCTCTTGCGGAAACTAGATAATATCCTCACATTATATAAATATGCTCATTCTCAAAGTAACCCAGGCAGATCACTCTGATCTAGTCTCTGAATAGAAGAGTCACCTTAATAAAATTATCTTATTTAACTACAGAGAACACAGTGATAACACAGACGCTTGTGCTCAGTAAAACCTATAAACCAGGCTGACAGGCTCCAGCCTCTCTCTTCTGCTCACTCTTCGTTGGCAATCTCATCCACTCCCATGGCCTGAACTGCAGACTCCACAGATGATGCGGACATCCACATGTCTGCCCCAGACCTTGTCCTTGGGCCTCTCTAGGTCCTTGGTGTCTACCTCTATATCCCACAGGCACCTCCAGCTTTCCATGCTTAGAACTCATCCCACGCCTCCATCACTACTTTGTTCTCCTGCATATTCTCTTTCACGTCCAAGCATTCCTGTCTGTTATGGGTGGAACTGTGTCCCCCAAAAAGACATGCTCAAGTCAACTCCTGGTGCCCTGACTGGGACCTTCTTTGGAAATGGGTTCTTTGAAGATGTGACTTGTTAAGATTGGGCCAAACTAGATTGCGGTGGACCCTCATTCAGTATGACTGGTGTCCTTCCAAGAAGCGGGAAATCTGGATCCATAAACAGACACAGAGATAAGGTCACGTGAGGATGGAGGAGGCAGACACTGGAGGACGTATCCACGAACTGAGGAACGCCACCACAAGGCTGGCAGACACCAGGAGCCAGGGGTGGCAGGGCAGGATTCTCCCCTACAGGTTTCAGAGAGAGCCAGCCAACACCTTGACCTCCAACTTCCAGCCCCCAAATCGTGCCAGAGTCGATGCCTGTTTGCAGCACTTTGCAACCTGGGGAAGCGAAGACGTTCTCGAAGCTGCCCCTCCAGCAAGGAACCCTGCCTCACCTGGGACCCCTTTTCCAAGCCCCAGGCCCCATCAATCAGCAAGGCCTGCAAGTTCTTCTTCAGTATTTCTCAAAAGCCTCCTTCCTCTGCATCCCTGACATGATTTCTCATTTAGGCCAAGTTACCCAGGTCACCTATATGCTTTTCTTTGCCTCAACGCGTAGCTCAGTACCCATCCCCTATATTAGAAGAAGAGTGAAGTAACAGTAGGCAGGCTGCTTTAACTCCTTCCTCCCCACTGTTTATCCTCTATTCCAATAGGAAATGCCTGAAATTTTGTCAGTTATATTGACGTGTCTATTTTCACAGATGTATTACATTGGGAAGGTAGATGTTCTTACACAATCTAAAAAAAAAAGGCAAGTGACAGGTGAGTAGAAAGTATTTTAAATAGCATTACTATCCAGAATTTATAAAGAAATCCCTCAAGTCCATAAAAAAGACAAATAATCCAACAGAACAATATGAATCAAGGAATTTAAAATTAAACCATAATGGAGTGATAATATGTTGCTAACATATTACAATATATTAATATCACACTTCGTAGATGAAGATTTGGGGAAACAGGCATTTTCATACACTCTATGAGAGAGTAGAGATGTAAAGTTTAAAATACATGTAACCTACTGCCCAGAAATTCTGCTTCTAGATGTGGCAAACATACAAGAACACAAAAAGAAATGTATCATGAATCAAATATATACATAACGGCGTGAAAATCTCTGAGACATATTGCTAGGTTAAAGAGAAGTTGCATATCAACATACCAATACCTACAGTGGCCCACTTATGTTGAAGTTATATGCACAAATAAAACAAAATCAAACAAGCTATTATACGTACATATATGTTCAATGTGAGTGCATAAAAAATGATTTCAGAATCAAATCAAAATATTACTGGTCTGGAGAATAAGACTAGATGAGGGTTAAGAGAAACGGTTGCTTTATCAATATTATTTGAAGATGAGAATTTAGTACTTTTCACATGTGTCTAATTGTGTCCTAAATAATAAGAAATTATATACATGCTAAAGAATAACCAAATTGTTTTCCTATTTATAGATTTAAAATCTAAAGGATTTTTAAATGATTTTTCACATTTTATCAAAGTCATATATGCACAAAATCATAAATCAAGTGGTAGAGAAGGGTTCATGATGAAAACCAGTGACCTTTTCTCTCCAATAAATTCCATTTTGAATCTGCACTGCATAGCTCTGGTCAGCACCCTTAACCTCGGGCCCAGAAGTCTCATATTTTCATTTCTTATCTTGGTGCTCTACAATCTGGAGAGACATCCTCAAATTCATCTTTTTAAACTTCTATGAACTCTCTCTTGTTCTTGAATTATTCATATCTCCTAGCATTCCATTCTTTTTACATCGGATTATAATATCTACTTAAATCTCTTTGGATAGTTTAATGAAAGGAATTTTAAGTTGCTTTGTTTTATTTTAGCTCTCTTTAATGCTCTATAGAATTTCTCTCTCCCCCAAATCAGGGTTTTTGCTCATTTATCTGTATTTTCTCTCTCACGTTCTTGGTTCCTCTCACATGTCTGGTGATCCTTGAGGCTGGTGTGGATTTCCTCTGCTGTTTTGTGAATAGGTCTGTGTGCTAGTTTGGACGTATTATGTCCCCCAAAACACCATTATCTTTTATGCAGTCTTGTGTGGGCAGGAAACATATTGGTGTTGATTGGGTTGGAGACTTTTGATTGGATGTTTCCATGGAGATGTGATCACTCAACTGTGGGTGAGATCGTTCACTGGATAATTTCCATAGAGGTGTGGCCCCACCCACTCAGCATGGGCCTTGATTAGTTTACTAGAGCACTATATAAGCTCAGACAGAAGGAGTGAGCTTGCTACAGCCAAGAGGGACACTATGAAGAATGCACAGGAGCTGAGAGAGGAGCTGCAGATGGGAGACAGTTTGAAGATGGCTGTTGAAAGCAAACTCTTGCTCTGGAGAAGCTAAGAGAGGAAAAATACCCCAAGAGCAATTAAGAGTGACATTTTTTAGGGGCTGTGGCCTAGAGAGGAACGTCCTGGGAGAAAGTCATTTTGAAACCAGAACTCTGGAGCAGACGCCAGCCACGTGACTTTCCAGCTAACAGAGGTTTTCTGGATGTCATTGGCCATCCTCCAGTGAAGGTTCCCAATTGTTGATGACTTGCCTTGGATACTTTATGGCCTTAAGACTGTAACTCTGTAACCAAATAAACCCCCTTTATAAAAGCCAATCCGTCTCTGGTGTTTTGCATTCTGGCAACATTAGCAAATAGAACGGGCCATTTTCCCTTGAGGTCGCCAGAAAGAGGATTCTGAAGGGAGCTCTGTGTGGGAAGATGGGGAGCTGACTGTAGGGCAAACGGTTAATTTTTTCTTAAGAAGAAGGAGGTTAGCAGCCACATAGGGAAATGGCCCTCCAAATAACATAACTAACATACAAACACTGGAACGACCGGCCAGCAAGGCACCAATGCACAAGAGGACCACGCTGAGCAGGTGGCAGGGCTGAAATTGGCAGCATTCTGCCCACAAAGCCGTCCACACTGGGGGACGCTATTCTGGGGGTGTTTTCCTCCTGAGAAAGCAACAAGCTGTAGACCTGTAGCGTTGCAACCACCCAGAGAAAGTGCCTTTTCTAATTTACTCTGAGACATCTTACAGTCCAGCTGCCATCCTGCAGGTTTGACAGTCTTAGGGGAATAAAAGACAGAGATGTGAATTAAAGCCCCAAATCCCAAATGGGGCTGAAAGATAAAGTGAGCCTCTAATCAGATTAAGTAAATGTGTATAAAGTACTTTTTCTTTTTATTATACAGATGAATAATAATTTTTTTCTTTCTCATATAAAATGAGACCTTATAATTTTAAATGGGACTTTAAAAAACCTGGGGAATTGTAGCAATTCATCACAGGCCTGAGTTCATGACAGCACCGTAAAATTTGAAATCCATTCTTCAGTTTCTTCTTCAGAACTAAAATGAAGCTTTTTAGTGTGATTTTTTTTTCCTCACAAAATTGTCACCTTAAATCATCATTTAAAAAAAGAAAAGGCTCCTTTGGCCAAAGCTCACCTCTTTGAAAGTTACAAACTGAAATCTGAAAAGTAAATGGGAAGTTTAATTAGTCATTAAATTTTCCTCTTCTTAACAGTTTTCAAAGCCTATTTGCTGAGCAAGCATTAATAACCCACAGTAATGAATTAATTCTCCTATCAGTGGGGTATCCTTTGTATAACTCTGAACATATTAATTTACCACCACATGGAAAGGCAAAGCTGGTGCTCTGCTTTATTGCCTAGCAGCCTTCTGTCCTGCCTCTGCAACCCTCCACGGACGGCAGCGGGAGCTGTGGAGGAGGAGACTGCGCTCAGCACGCGGCGACTTCATTTTACGGGTGCTTTCGAGAACCCAGATGCTGGTTTCTCCAGGGTGTGTCTCCACAGCTTTCAAAGACCAGTGTTTAGTATAACAAAAACAGGCAAATAAATAACTTACAACCTAAGAAAATGGTGTATTTACCTAACACTTAATATACATGATTTCTGTTGATGTAGTCAAAAACTATTATACAGAAACTGACTCCTTTTAGAAAAATAAAGCAGCTTCTCTGTCATTCTTTAGACACAGTTTGAGATTAAAAAATAATAATAAATAACCAATAAGCTTCAAAAGAATGTGTTCAATCATTTCTTACAAAAAGCAAAAAATAAAAAACAGATGTCAGGAAAGGATTAGTTTCTTGGAGTGCTAATATTGGGCCACACACACACCCACATATAACACACATATACACACGCATCTCGAGATCTTTATCAACAGTCTACATGACAAAGATATAGATGTGAAATCAACTTCCTGACATAAAAGATGTTTCATGTGCTTCAAAGATGTGCCTCAGGTTTATGATGGAAGAGAAATACATTAAGGCACTGAGAAAATGTAAAAGGGTCATCTTTAAATGTATGGGTTAGTGACTTGAAAATAACAGCCAATTTGACAAATAGAGAGAAGAGGAATAACAGGCAATTACTGGGCTCAGAATACAAGGCAAAAATAAATAAATAAATAAATAAATAAATGTAAAATGTTAGGAGCATTTAAAAATCAATGTGGAAAAAAATTAAACAAGATACAGGTCTTAAGAATAAGCAATAGGGAGAAACTAAGATGGCAGCTAGGTGAGACAGGGCCAAAAAACACCTCCATGAAAAATACTAGATAAAAGCCAGAAAGCAACCCAGAACACCAGTTCCAGTGATGCACCAGCTGGAAAAGGTCTGCTAAATCCACAGGGACCGTGCATTTGGTGAAAATGGGAGTCTGCGTTCTGAAACGAGTGAGTAAGCCAGCTGAAAGTCCGGCGGCTATGCTGCAGTGTGGGAAAACCGTGAGTTGGCATTTGGAGACGGACTAGTTCTTTTAAAAAAAAAAAAAAAAAAACCCAGGAGTGGCTATGGATATAGTGGTGAGAACCTTGCAGTGAAGCGTGGCAGGAACAGGCTGCACCAACGCCTCAATATCTGGCATGGAAGAAAGCCCTTCCCACACCTGCTGCTAATTGTGTCAGAGCCAGGAGGGCAGAGGGGAGCCAAAAGGAGAAAGAAACCGCGCCCCTTGCAGCCATCTTCCCAGCAGGCTGGGGATGCTCCTGCCCAGGGCCAGAGCCACAGCCCGGAGCCACAGCCTGGAGCCACACCAAGGGACCCAGTGTGATGGGGAGTGTTTCCCGCAGCACTGTGCACACACCACAATATCGGCCACGGACAGTGACCTTTAGTGCACCCACAGCTAATTGTCCTGGAGCTGGGAAGGCAGAGCTGTGCGAAAAGGGGGAAATTAACATGCCCCATTCAACCATCTTTACAGCAGGCTGGGAGCGCCCCTGCACAACCCAGCAGCCCAGGGCTTCCCTGGAGGCCGGTGGGCACTTGTGACATGGCACAGCCTTCCCTCAGCAGAGGTTCTGGAAGAGCACAGCTGAGAACGGGGACCCACTCGGAAATCCCATAGACCCTACACCAATACCAAGGACTTGTGGGTCAGCGGCAGAGACGATCTGTGGCAAGACTGAAATAAAGGCTTAGACTCTTGCAACAGCCTTAAATGTCCGGGAACACCTGGGAGGTTTGATTATTAAAGTTGCCCTGCCTCCCTAACTGCTCAGACACATGCCCCACATTCAGGGTGGACAGCACCAACAACACACCCAAACTTAGTGCACCAGTTGAAACCCACAAGAATCAGATCCCCACACACCACAAAGACAAAGTTGGGGAGAACTGACTTGAGGAGAGTAGGTGACTCACAGATGCCGTCTGCTGGTTAATGAGAGAAAGTGTACGCCACCAAGCAGTAGAGCTGACCAATTAGAGACTGGTATTTGTCATATCCTGAAAGAACCCTATCAAGTAAAGCAAATGCCAAGAGGCCAAAAACAACAGAAAATTTTAAAGCACATGATAAAACCAGATGATATGGAGAACCCAAACCCAAACACCCAAATCAAAAGATCAGAAGAAACACAGTACTTGGAGCAATTGATCAAAGAACTGAAGGCAAACAATGGGAACATGGCACAGGATACAAAGGACATGAAGAAGAACATGGCACAGGATATAAAGGACATGAAGAAGACCCTAGAAGAGCATAAAGAAGAAATTACAAAAGTAAATAAAAAAATAGATGATCCTATGAAAATAAAAGAAACTGTTGATCAAATTAAAAAGATTCTGGATACTTATAGTACAAGACTAGAGGAAGCTGAACAATGACTCAGCCTCCTTGAGGACCACAGAATGGAAAATGAAAGAACAAAAGTAAGAATGGAGAAAAAAATTGAAAAAATCGTAATGGATCTCAGGGATATGATAGATAAAATAAAACATCCAAATTTAAGGCTCATTGGTGTTCCAGAAGGGGAAGGAAGAAAAGGGTAAAGGTCTAGAAAGAGTATTCAAAGAAATTGTTGGGGAAAACTTCCCAAACCTTCTACACAATACAAATACAGTGAACTCCAAATAGAATAAATCCAAATAAACCCACTCCAAGACATATTCTGATCAGACTGTCAAATACTGAAGAGAAGGAGTAAGTTCTGAAAGCAGCAAGAGAAAAGCAATTCACCACAAAGGAAAAACATAAGACTAAGTAGCTACTACTCAGAGGCCACCATGGAGGCAAGAAGGCAGTGGCATGACATATTTAAAATTCTGAGAGAGAAAAATTTCCAACCAAGAATACTTTATCCAGCAAAACTCTCCTTCAAATTTGAGGGAGAGCTTAAATTTTTCACAGACAAACAAATGCTGAGAGATTTTGCTAATAAAAGACCTGTCCTACTTCAGATACTAAAGGGAGTCCTACCAACAGAGAAACAAAGAAAGGAGAGAGAGAGATAAAGAATTTTAACAGACATATATAGAACATTACATCCCAATCACCAGGGCACACATTCTTCTCTAGTGATCATGGACCTTGCTTCAGAATAGAACATATGCTGGGACATAAAACAAGCCTCAATAAATTTAAAAAAAATTGAATTTATTCAAAGCACGTTCTCTGACCACAATGGAATACAATTAGAAGTCAATAACCATCAGAGACTTAGAAAATTCACAAACACCTGGAGGTTAAAAATGAGGCGGAGATGAAAACATTCCCGGATAATCAAAAGCTGAAGGACTTCATCACCAGTAGATCAGTCCTATAAGAAATGCTAAAGGGAATTGTGCAGGCTGAAAGGAAGGAACACTAAACAATTGACTGAAACCACATGAAGAAATAAAGATTTCCAGTAAAGATCACATGGTAAATATAAATACCAATACTACTGCATTTTTGATTTGTAACCCCACTATTTACTTCCTACAGGATCTAAAATACATAAACTGTAATTATAAATCAGTGGTTTTGGACCCAATGTAAAATATGTAATTTTTGACCAGAACTACATAAAGGTGGGGGAATGGAGGAGTATAACTATGTTTATGTGTCCTATTGAAGTTAAGTTGGTATCAACGAAAAACAAGATTGTTATAGATTTAAGAGGTTAAATTTAAGCCCCACAGTGAACACAAAGAAAGTATCAGAGGATATGACCATAGAGATGAAAAGTAGAGTATGGGTTATGAGAAGTGGGGGAAGGGGCAATGGGGAGTTAAGAAATGAGTGTAGGGTTTCTGTTTGGGGTGAAGGGAAGTTTCTAGCAATGGATGGTGGGAAAGTGATAGAATTGCAACATTCTAAATGTGATTAATCCCACTAATGGAATGCTAGGGAGGGGTTGGAAAGGGAAGATTTAAGATGTATATATGTTTCCACAATTGGAAAAAAAAAAGAAAAAGAAAAAGTCTAAATAGGCTATGACAATTAAATGCCAAGGATGATCCTGGATGGGATCTGAGGATGGAGGATAGGAGGCTCAAAGGGACAGCTGGGACATAAGAAAAAAAAATGAAATACAGAATGTAAGCTTTGTATCAATGTTGAATTTCTTGAACTTCTTAGCTGTGCTTAATGGGATTGCACAAAAGAATGTTCTTGTTCATTGGAAATGTATACGTGAATTATGTTGTTTGTTCAAGGATGTGTGCAGCTTGCTCTCGTATGTTCAGAAGACAGAGCAATAGATGATGGATGATAGGGAGGGAGGGAGGGAAAGAAAGAAACGGTGGTGTGACATGATGTTAAAGTTGGTGGATTGGGGTATCGGGGGAGGTGGTTGGGATATGCTGGAGTTCTGTGTATGGGGTTTGTATTGTTTTTGCAACTGTTCCTGTAAGTTTGAATGTATTTCAGAATAAAATTTAAATTTAAAAAAAAGAATAAGCAATACCGTCAAAAATCCTCTGAATAAATTTTTAAAAATTTTAGTAAAAAATATGGTCTCTACCAATGTGTAAGTTGCTTTCCTATGGAGAAGTAAATTGTGTGCCAAACAGTGGACTATGTTTCCTATTTATATAGCGTCCTTTTGAAAACATGAAAGAGTTGCCCTAAAAGGCAGTCATCATATATTTTAATCCATAGTTGATCAATGTAAAAATCTTGGCACTGTCCTCAATAAGCTCTGAAATTTGAAATAAAATAAGTTTTGCTTTTTAATATCCATTTAAATAATGGCAATAATGCAAATAAAATTCTCATTTGGACCTTGAAAGGCACTGGGTTGTTATTTCATGTCACTTAATATCCAGGGGCTCCCTGAGCCTGCTGGGATTTGCTCTCTCGGGTAATATATAAAAGATGAAGCACAATCTGCCCACTTGCCAACTTAAAGTTTATTTTGTGGCTTTAATATATATATCCCTCCCTGATAATCTCTATATACCCATCTCCTAAGAGGCCTTCCTTTTACTCCCTAAGAAATGCTGATTTGGCAAAGCAAGCCAACTTCCACAATTATTACTTTAATATTAGAACTCCAGCCTCAAATTTTTCAAAAGAAGTATCTATTTCCTTAAACATCAGAAAACTTCAACATGGTGTGCACGTCCAAAAGTTAAATTATTCCCGTGCAAAGAATTGCATTGCACATCCTTGCTTGAAGTTGGAGCTCGAAGGATTCTCAACATTATGGACATCCCTCTGGTTGTCTCCAGACACACCTTGGAGTCAGGGGTCCCAGAGCACATTCCCAGAGCAGAGCCCTGGGTGGGAGTGGACCACTGACCACTCCGTGGGCTGAGGAACTTACGACTGGTCAGATAGCAGCTCCCCCTTTGGCTTTAGGATATTTTCAGAAGTATTTCCATTGTTTGTCAAGCAAGAGCAGAGGCAGGTTTCCACAGATTATAAATACAGGACACCACCTTTCCTGTGATGTGCAGACACGGCACACCAAAGTATACGAGATATTATATATAGCGAACCCAGCATGGTGCAAGGCTACCACAAATTTAAGGAAAAATATGCATAAAGATGGGGCCACAGCATTCAGCGGCATACCCCGCAAAAATGTATAATGAAATGATTGCTAATGTCACTATTCAGAGAATGTACATATCTTTAATGAACCACTTAAGAGCACGAAGTACCACACTAGGTGAGGGCTGAAATTAATGGATTATGTGCACCTGAACTTAACAGGAGTCTTGTTTAGTCACATGCGATTGAAAGAATATCTGACTAAAGAATCCGTCTCTTTGCTGAAACTTCATTTTAAATCAAAAGACCAATTCAGAAAAACAATGATCATTTTTGATAACACCTGCCTCCTTTCATGCTCCTGCTGAACCAAACGTTCAAGGGCAAAACCTGTTGCTGAGATAACAAGAACTAAGGGCTTTGCAGCAGGTGTCAAGTGTACAGAAGCATGACAGCGTTACCTGTGGTTTCCAATTTCCCAGCAAGGGTTTTTTTCCTCCTGGTCATGCAAGAAAGTGAAGGCAAAGAAGAGAAGGACAAGTTTTGCCAAGTTTAAAACTGTCTCCAAATATATGCCTTTAAGATTTTTCACCTGAGTTCAAAGCTTTTAGTTTCTAAAGATTTTCTCTATTGGTGAATTGTAACATTTCATAGACAATGAACCCCAGAAAACAAAGATAAGTGGTCAGATGCTTTACATAAAATATTTTATACAGCCATAAATTTCATCAGATACCTATCCATTAAGTCTTAAAATGGCACAGACATGGTATTCGTTTTCTAGTGCTGCTGCAAGAAATCACCACAAACGTAGTGGTTTAAATCAACACACATGTATTATCTTATAGTTTCCATACATCAGAAGCCCAGGCACAGCGTGGCTCAACTGGGTTCTCTGCCTGGAATCTCACAAGGTCAAAATCAAGGCGTGGGCAGGGCTGTGCTTCTCTCTGGAGGCTCTGGGGAAGACTCCACTTCGGAGTGCCTCTAGGTTGTTGGCAGAAACCAGTTTATCATGGCTGAGAGCTGAGTTCCTTATTTCCTGGTTGGCTGCCATCGGGGAACCTCTCTCAACTCCTGCAGGTCTGTATGTTCCTCCACACGTCTGCCCACCTCCATCTTCCAACCAGCACCCGTGTGTCCAGTCCTTCTCACACTTCAGATCTCTCTGCCACACTCTTCACTTTCTTCCGGCACATCTATTTTTTTGGCTCCAGACCAAGAAAGTTCTCTGCTTTTAAAGATGCATGTGGTTAGATTGGGCCACAGGACAATCCCGGGTAATGTCCCTCGGTTCAGTTCCGAAGCCCTGACAACACCTGCGAAGCCCGTTGTCCTGTAAGATCATATAGTCACAGGTTCTGGGGATTAGGGCGTGGACATCTGGGGAAGCTTTTCTGTCTAACACAAATATGGTTATTGGCACAAATTCTTAAGCGATATCTCTTTGAAATTTGAAAAATTAGGTGTAAAAATATTTTCACAATACAATGCTCTTCAGATCCACATTCTGAGAAAGCCATTTCTCAGAATCATGAGAAAGCACCAAAATGGATCATATTTTAATTCAATAAACTCAGAAATTATTCATTAACTGCCTTTATATCCGTTCCTACAGTCCAATGAATGAGGGATACAGAAAATATTATTAGCCTTATTTTTAAAGCCAGTAAGTGGGTGAATCACACCTCCAGCTGTCAGTGCCACACTCAATGGCCTCCATTTTTTGGCTGTGTCATAAATGAATTTGATATCGATTAATGTGAAATGGACTCCTGTCATTTTTCTTGGTAATCTAAGACAGAAAATGTTAAAAGCAGTGAAAACAGCTTCCACGAATTAAAGATTATCCGCAGGCAAGCAGTGCATGGCGGCAACACTGAGATTGACTTTCACATTACAGGTCAGGTATTCATTAAAGAGAACAGAAAGGAGATTCTCTGTCCACAGATTTGTTTTCCCACTTCTTGGTTTAATGTGGAAATCTCTCGTGGAAGGCTCTATTTCCAAATTATTAGATGTGTTATAAAGGAATAGGGTTTACCAAAGGAGCAGGGTGAGACGGGCTCTTCTGAAGATGTGAACTTCTTGATCCTGAGGTCGGGAGAGTGAGCAGTAGTGAAGTAGGAAAGGCGGAGTGGAGGCCGACAAGAGAGCATTCCAGGCAGAGACGATGAGGCAGGAGGGAACAGGTAAGTCTGCGGACCAGAGAGAAGGCTGATGCGTGGGTGGAGCCCAGAAGGCAAAAGACAAGGCTGGGGTGTTGGGGACTGCTGACATCACCACAGGCCCTGCAGGGTCCTGAGATCCAGGACAAGGATGTTTATTCCACCAGGTGATGGGAAATCTCTACTGGGTTAGAAGCAGAAGAGAGAACTATTCAGAAGTGTTTAAACTTTATTCTGTTGTAGCACGCACCCACCGTGCCTTGGCACTGTAATACCAGACACGTATGTTTTGCTCACGTTAGATCTACGGTACTGTGGGCAGGTTCACAGAGCAGCGTCCTCCAGCTTTGAGGCCATAATCCAAGCGGCTTCACACCTGTGGCTCGAGCATCTCTAAAGAGGACCTCCAGCTTGCTTTCCAGTGCAGGCAAAGTGAGCAGACACCTCAGTGAATGTCTGCTGACATTTCGCTGGCTTCCCCTAAAGTGCAGGGGGCTGAGAAATGTGATTTTCTTATGTGTAGAGAGAAAAGGAAACTTGGATATTGGTGAATATCAGAAATACCTACCGAAGGATGTTATGATTATGTCTGAGTTTTATAAATATGACTCTGGCTAAGAAAGAAAGAAGAATAGATTCTAAAAGGATGAGCAAAGAAAGAACATTTAGGAGGCTACTTTGGTGGCCTGGAGAAGGAATGATGGCAAACTGGACTTGGGAGTATCGGTAGAAAGGGAGGGAAGCAGACACTTACGAGAATTAGGAGACAAGGAGAACTGGGCCATGTTCCATCACATTCCAGGATCCTCCGGGTGACACATTCCTCCTGATGAACTCAGGCATGCCCATGTGTGTGCTGGCCAATGAAATGACTACAGATCCGACGGGCATCACTTCTAAACTGAAGCTCTGAGAGCCAGCACAGCTCACCAGGCTCTCGTTTCCTACGACAATGTTCCAGTTGGAGGCAACCCATTAGTCTGCGTCCGAGAGAGAAGTCTGGAGCAAAGCCACAGTCTACCTGCCAGAGCCACACAGTGTGAATGAGAAACAAACCTTTGTTGATTAAAGCCCCTGAGATTTGGGGGCTTGCTACTGCAGCATGATCTAGTCTCTCCTGGTTAATGCATAAGGTAAAATGAATACAAGTAGATGAAGACTAAATGGCTGATATTTAAGACTGTGTGGAAAAGAATTCAGAGGCTGCATTTAGACTCAGCAGGAAAGAGTATACGTGTGGTCCACAGAAGTAACTTTTGTCCAATTCAAAGAGCATGTTGGTGGTGGTCTCTACTGTGTATCACTCAGTTCTATCTAAAATTGCCCACTGCTTTGGCATTTATAAAGGGTATGCTGGTTTGGATGTTTTATGTCCCCCAAAACACCATGTTTTATAATGCAATCTTGTGGGGGCCGACATATTAGTGTTGATTAGGTTGGAACCTTTTGATTGTTTCCATGGAGATGTGACTAGTAACACCTTTGATTAGGGTGTGACCTGTTGATGGGATTGTTTCCATAGAGGTGTGGCCCTGCCCATTCATCTTGCATTTTGATTTATGTACTGGAGCTGTATAAAAGCTCACAAACAGAAGGACTTCGGAGCAGCTGTGAGTGACATTTTGGAGAGCAACTAAGAGAGACATTTTGAAGACAGTCATTGAAAGTAGACTTCTGCTACTCCAGAGTTTGCCTGGGAGAAACTAAAATAATACCCCCAGATGCCTAGAGAGAAACATCCTGGGAGAAAGCCATTTTGAAACACAACCTGGGAGCAAAAGAAGACAATGCCAGCCACGTGCCTTCCCAGCTAACAGATTTTCCAGACGTCATTGGCCATCCTTCAGCAAAGCATTAGCAAACCAAAACAGTACGCACTTTTAGTTCTCCTGATAAGTGAGTATTCCTTCTCCGTGTCCTTCCTAAATGCCTCTTCTCTAAACTTCTCCACTAAATGTAGTGTTCCACTGGTGTGCCATCCTTGGCCACTACCTCATGCGTGGGTATTCCATCCAATAACAGGGCTTCAAATGTCACTTATGTGCTAATGCTGCCCAAATCTAACACCAGCTCCCCAGCTACAGCCTCACATACACAGTTGCCAGCTGTACAGCACTACCTGGCTGTTCTGCAGGTGCCTCCAAGTAAAAGGGAACAAAGAAGAGCACAGCGGTCAAAGTAGCAGATCTGGGATCAGATTCTTGAATTCCACTTAATCACATATTTCAAAATGACCCCAGGCAGATGATACAGCTTTTCTCAGCCAGGATCTCTTTAGGGATGGCTATTTTTTGGTGTGCATTCAATATGGTACAACATAGAGAGAGAGAACAATAAACTCAATGGCTAGCACAATGAAAACACTCAAAAGTACCAGCTACTATAATAAGAATAAGAAGTACAAGTAATAACAATTGTGGTATCATTATCACTCAAATAGCAGTTACGCTTAGCACTTGATTTATACTATTTAAATTTAGTAATTTTCGGGTCTCCCTCATTTCCACATCTTGCACCCAGAGGCACTGGTTGCTTTTGTTCTGGACTAACTTTTCAAGGATGTTGGTAGAACAAACAGATTTGGAAAATAAAGGTGATGCCTCACTCGGGAGCCAAAGGCAGGTCTGTTTCCTGTCCAGTATAATAGAGATCATCTCTTCTTCTGGAGCAAAGGGCAGGTATGCTCACTGTCCATTATCAATGATTCAAGTTGCCTAAGTTCGCCTCCTGTAACATAAACTATTTCATGGCAGCTTTGCCTGGTGGGAACCGGGGCTAAGGGAGCTGGTGAAGAAATGATGGGCGTCTGGATACCTCTTTTGCTGCAGTAATCAACTGTCCTTTATCTCTGACACAGGAGTCCCACGTCTTCTGCCAGCATCCATGAAACTGTGTCAGGTAAAGTAAACTCTCAGACCCTTGCCCATGTCCCCTCCTGCTAACCCAGGTCCTAGAGCATTCCATGTGTCACTGGGTGGCCTCGAGTGCCATTAAGTTGCTGAAGGTAGAAACAGAGAAGTCACTTTTGTCATCTTCTCCTCTCTCACCACCTGTATAAAAACTATCTTTGTATCCTGCAAGTTATACTTTTAGCATTACACATCCCATTATTTGGAACTGTGTGTGTGTGCATGTGTGTGGGTGGGTGTGGTTGTGTGTGTGTGAATGCAGCAGAATTAAGGAATATTGTGAAAGCATTTTACTTTGGGAAAGAAAGGAAGAGATATAATAAATCTTTAGAAAGAGGGGACACTGCATTTTAGTCAGTTTCAGGAATGGCTCATCAAAAATGAGTCTCAGAAGAGGGAGGAATTACTTTTGTGGTTTGGCAGTTTGGGTTGGGCAATTTCTGGTTTAGCAGGAGAAGTGGGGGCTTTGTTCATGCAAATTCCACCAAGAAGCAAGAGGAGGAACAGTGGCGGGTCAGAGTGGAAAGCTTTCAGGCATTCAAAGTCTCGCACAGCCCCTCTCCTTGGGCCATGGTGATTTGCGTCTCATGACCTTAAATTAGTCACAACTCCTGATTTGCACCACTTGTCAACAGTGGTCCCAGTCTCATGGGTAAGGACCACCGGCAGAGCTTCTTGTGACTTTTTTTGTAGCTCAATTCCACTCATTTGCTGAGTGGCTGCATGGAGGCATTTAGGACTCTGTACAAAACACAGCAAATGACCATGGAGACAACAGCACTGAGAGAAGAAATACCAGAAAGCTTTGGACGAAGCCTCTGAACCAGATCCAGTCAGACATTGGCTCAGCCAGGACAGAGCCCCTCCCTATCACAGGTGTGTAGAAAAAGAATTTTGATATAACTAGATTTGTGTAATATTGATTTATCCATAATGACATGCTTAGAGGAAGAAATTTTAAAAATGTCATTTTCACAATCAAAATCCCTAAACCAAAAGAGAAGGAAAAATGATAGCTGTGGAAAGAAAAAAGAGAAATATTAAAAAAAGGGAGGGGGGGCGTGTCAGACTACTACTCCCAGCATTAATTCATTCCTGAGAAAGATACCTACTTAGTGATGCCATCTGTTTCCGGAGAATTCTGAGACTCAGCTTTAGATCTTGCACGGGCATGGAGGTCTTGGGGGGGGGGCGGGTTGTGCTGCCTATAACCAAGAGACATGGATGTAGGGAGCACTGTGGTGTTTGTGGTCCACGGTCTCTTCCAATAAAGTTCAAGAACAGTTTTGCATTGGAGTAATTACCAGTAAGGTAGGTCTCCAGGCTGAAGGTCATATAGTGTTCCTGTTATTTATCTCTGGGCAAAGCCACATGGTCTTATTGGAAGCTTGTCCTTAAAGCCTACAACATTTGGCCATTGCATGTGAATGAGCAGAACCAAGGGTAGGGACAATGTCTCCATATCCATGGACATCCAGGGATCAGCTCATGTGACAACAATTTATGAGTACCTGGAATGGGTCTAATAGCCAGGAGAGCTAAGGGGAAAAAAAGCTTTGGTCATGGGAAATGAGATGCTGAGAGAGTTTTGCAAATTTCCATTTTAATGAGCCATTCAGTGGTTCCAATTCCTCTGAGGGCCTTTGGTGGAAAGAGCAGTGAGGCTCTGGGTGACAGGCAAAGCCTTACAGAGTTCCTTAACTTCTGATCTAGTGACATGGGTACCCCTAGGACAAGAATTAGATGGGTATTCCTCGATTGGGAAACACAGAGTCTGAAAGTTACTTTTGTACTATTAGAAGAGTTAACTTATGGAAAGAAAAAATTCTAGCAAACCAGAAAATAGAAGGACATTTATAATCAGTAGTGGACAGTAAGAATATATTCATAATCACGCAAAGGGGCAAAAGAATGCAATCCATTTGCAGATGTTCTAATGGCCTGAAAGTTTTGACTCATGACATTGTCCCATCTTTAGAGTTTTCACAGGATTTCAAGTTTGACAGATGGAAGGTACACCAAAGCCATACTCTGAAATCTTATTGACATTTCCCCATCAATACTTATTTAGATGTTTATGTTCCTTTCCATGGAACATAAACATTGTTATTGCTTGTTTTTTGAGAGACACCATCTCAGTGCTGACCAAATAGCCCTCCTGATGCCACCGGATACCATCTGATAAGGCAAACACATTGATCTTTTCCAATATGTTATTTCAGAATCAGGTGCCTGATTCTGGAATTCACTCAAGATGTGATGCCAATAGGCAGGAATCAGTTTTGGCTTTGAATTTTGGACTTGCTGGGCGGTCTGGAAGTGTTAACACAGCTTGTTTAGCATATTAATCTGCTAAAACATGTATCTTTGCTTCTTGAAACTTCCTTTATGTGGTTGCCTTGCTTAATTGGAGAATACTAGGTGCAATTAAGAAATGGTATTTCTTTCAAAGAATACCAAGATCTTAAACCATCCCAGAAACATTCCTGCATAGATAGTTTCTCTCTTATCTCTAGCTAACGGGCTGGACTTATTAAGGGCTACAAGTTTGGCAACTTGTGCAGATTTGATGCTCGGAATGGGTTGGATTTGGATAAGCCTTAGTAGGTTGTGATTGCATATCCAGCTTGAGAGCCTCCTTGTTCATTTCTCAAAGAGTACTCATCCACAAATAAGTCACAGTCTAGGCTGTCTAAAGGGGTTTCAAGGAGGTCAAAAAAAAAGCAAGGAGAACTCCCAAGAAAGTGAAACTGTCATGAATTTCTCTCCTCCAGGAGAGGAAGAGTGGTAGGTTTTAGGAAGTTGCAGCAATTTATAGAAATATGTGCAGTTTGAGAGGTAAAGAATTTCAAATGAAGTTCGTCTAGAAGCAGAAAAACTCTGGGTGTTTTCAGTCAAATGTAAGGTCTGAGTGGTGTGAGGATCCTAAGACAAAGTCAGCAGAGACCTCAGTTAACTGAGCTACCACCACTGTGGGTCAAGAGGAGAGTAGAGTTGTGGAGTTTGTCATGAAATCAGTGTGAAGATAAAATAAGTAATGGGTGGCTGAAGCCCATTCTCTTGTTAAGTCAAAATTCCAAAACCTGTCTCAATGTGCAGATAGAAAGAAAGGTTTTTGATGATTGGAGTCTCTTAAATTGCAAAAGATGTTTGAGTGAGTCTGTGTGACGCAAGGGCTCAGGAGTGTCAGCTTTCATCAAATTATAGGAAAGGGAAGCTGGTCCAGAGAAGTCAGGAATCCAATGTTTACAAAACCCAAGAAATCCTCAAAGTTATCTTTTGGTAATTGGCCAAGAAAGTCATGAATAACTTCCAATCTTTAAGAGAAAAGAGACGTAATTTTTTTGTTTGATGTCATGGCCAAGATAATGCACTTGGGTCAGATAAAATTGGAGTTTATCCTTAGAGACTTTGTGCTCCTTGTATAGTAATACTCTCAGGAAAGTAGAAGAAATCAATTCTGTAAGAATTTCAGTCTGGAGCACAAATAGACGATCATCCACATACTGTATAAGAGTGCAGTCCTGGGGAAAGTGGATGTCTCTAATGGCATCCTGTGATTCAGTATGGTTGAGTATTTACAATAAGTAAGAGGATGCTGCTGTAAAACCTTGGGCATAATTGTCAATGTGTACTGTTGATTTTCCCCAGTGAACACAGATAGACACAGTGGGTCTGGGAGAAAGGATATACTAAAGAATGCTGAGCATAGATCTATCACTGTAAAGTAAGCTTCTGTCCAGGGGATCGAGGATAGGATAGTATTAGAGTTGCTTCTATAGAGAAGCAAAGAATTGTCATCTTATTAATGGCCCTTAAATCTTGTACAAAGTGGTAGCTGTCACAATTTGTCTTTGTGATGGGCAGAACAGGGATATTACAAAGGAGAAGTCCTCTCTAGAGGTATGCGAATGAACGGGCCACTGTCCTTTAATGACCCCTTTTTCACTGAGTTTTGGGCAATTGCAGCAAGGAAACTGACTGAGATATTTAGGGGTTCAGCCTCTTTTATATAACCCACATATGAATCGTCTTTGGTCAAGAGGCGAACAGGGACAGATTCGAGGTCTGGAATATTGTTTTATTTTCCCTTGGCTGCTAAAGCAAATATCATGAAAAGGGTTGGGTTAAACAATGGGAATTTATTAGGTCACAGTTTTGAAGTTAAGAGAAAGCCCAAATCAAGGCATTGTCATGGTAATGTTTTCTTCCCAAAGACAGGCATTCTAGGGCTGGCTGCTGGCGATCCTTGGCCCTTGGCAACTCTGTCACGTGGCGATGCACATGGCGGCCTCTCCTGGCCTCTCTGTTCTCTTCCAGGTTCCGTTAAATTTCAGCTTCTTGCTTCTCATGGCTTTCTCTCAATATATCTGTCTGAGTTTCCTTCTGCTTTTAAAGGACTCCAGTAATAGGATTAAGAGCCATCCTGAGCCACACCTTAACTGAAGTAATCTCATCAAAATGCCCTACTTTAAAAAAACGGGTTCACACCCACAGATATGAACATGTTATTCTGGGGTACATACCACTCCAAACCACCACAGATGTCCACAGGGGAGACATTAGGGAGTGGGTAATCAATCTCTGCCAATGTCACATTATAAGCCTGAGATTTTTCTACTTCTGAGAGTTCCAGAAACAGCCTATCTGGTCCACATTTCATCGAAGCACCTCATTTACAAAATAAGTCTCCATGCAACAGACTCACCTCCTGGTTTCTATTGCTC
This sequence comes from Choloepus didactylus, assembly GCF_015220235.1. NCBI lineage: Eukaryota > Metazoa > Chordata > Mammalia > Pilosa > Megalonychidae > Choloepus > Choloepus didactylus. The sequence continues at coordinate 9,742,308 of NC_051322.1, forward strand.
CAGAACCCCATCATCCCTATGGTTACTAGGAGCCCATCTCTGTAAGCACTGCTCCGACTGTCAACCCTGGTCTGCAAAGAGCCACTACTGACCGTCTCATGAAGTCCTCACACTGGTGACCTCTCACCAGTGAACCATTAATACCCTTGGTAAATGGCACATCCTCTGGCCTTTCCTGATTTGGCCATTCCTGCTCTCCATTCCCTCAGCCTCTTTTATCCTCCCACTGCCATCTGCCAGGGAAGCAGGCATTTCCCTTTTGCTGAAAACTGACTGTGGCTTTTTTCTGGGATCGTAAGAGCCACTCTAGCAACAAGTTTGCCTATCCCCTCCATTCCTTTCCAAAGTGTTAAATCCCACAGCTTGAGAGAGTGCCCCTAAGTCAATGAATTCTTGCTCATCCAATCTTACATTCCATTTGCCTTGATCAAACAACGTCAAAATCCATCCTGAGAGTCCTCCATGGCTCCTGCCAGTGCACGCTTGCTAAGCTAATTCTTGCTGCTCCTTTTGTGGTGCAGTCTCTTCCTCCCTTACCACGCACAGTATGTCGCAAGCTGAGTTTTGATGGAATTTACTAGTTATTGATCTGGTACTCAAGAGAGAGAGAGCAGGGCGCTCCTCAGGGAGTTTTCTGTTTCCTTGCAGGGGAGACGCCTCTGCAGCGTCTCCTGCCAGGTCTTACTAGAGAGGGATGGGCCACCTCTGCAGCCAAATACCCCATCCCAGATTTCAGGGTCTCATAGTTTCCCATTCATGCAATACAAACCTGCCTCGGCTGGGCATTCAAATGTCTCTGAAGCTCTGTGACTCTAAGTATATAATCTTTAATCTGCTGCTCAACCATGACTGCTCTTCCACTGCAGGAGAGAAAAGGCTTTGTAAAGGCCACAGAGGTTCTCTGACTCGCAGTTGTAGCCTTTGACTACTTGTTAATGGCCCTCAATCTTCTGCTATCCCTCTGCAGGGCACATCAGTACAAGTTAGCACTAACCAGCTGAATCTGCTTCCTCTTTAAGCACTGCCATCCCCTCTACCCCTACCATATTTTTCAAATGCCTGGGTCATTGCACCTGAAAGGCAACACCCCCACTGGGCTGCCCCCTAGGTGCCTAGTGTCAGTTTTTTCAGAGCCCTCTTGGTACCATTAGCATTGGTTTGGGTCTATCAAGATCAGATTAGACGTGCAAGAGATTTATTGAGGGAGGTAGCAAGAGAAGGTAAGGAGAGCCTTCAGGCCAATGCAGATCTGACACCTGTAAGGCACAGAGGGAAGGCAGGAGCATTGTGTAGTAGGAATGTTCAGCAAGGCGGATGGGCAGTCTCTGAGCCAAAATCACCCTTAGGGTGAGTCCAGCACTTGACAGAATAAGCCTGTCTTCGCATCCCCACCACACTCAGTCATTGTCTTGGAGCGGCCTGTAGGAAGCATGGCCTTGGTGTGAATGTGACGGATGATCCAGAGGGACAGCAGTGGGCCAGCTGTCAGTCCTGCCCAGAGAAGGGGATCTAAGGAATGTGTGTTCTTGGCTGCCACAAGTACCTACTCTAGGTTACAGATCCACTCCTAAGTGAGTCATCAAATACATGCTAATATACACAGAAATATATAATTGCATTTAGTTAGCTTCTCCAGATTCAGAAAAGCTTAGCCTGTACAGAACAAGAACATAAAATGATGCTTGAATCTATTATAGGATGGTACATTTGTATTTCATAATTTTTATTACCCTTCATTTTTAAAAATCATCCCTAGGATTCCTATCACGTTTGCTTGCATCGTCAAATAGATGGGCATTCAAAATAATTCCTTCTACATACTTTGTTCTGTGTCTTTCTCTCCGCAGACTGTATTTTTTCTTCTGTTTCTACCTCAGACCTTCAGTCACCACCCCCCCGCCCCACCAAAGCCTGCACTCAGAAATGGTAGTCGTTTCACAAATCACAAGCTACAATCCTAGGAAGCTTTATCCATTCAGTGCTTTAATGGCCTTCTATGTGGGTCAATAAAGCCAAGAGCATAGGATTACTGAAAACACAGAAACAGCAACAACAGAAGATACCACTTCTCAGGGTCTTTTCCGCGTCTCTTCCATCCCCACAGTTTGCCACTGACAGGACCACATACTTCACAAATTACAGAAGCTCTCCTAGACCAAGAAGCATGTCAGAGGCAAACAGCAAAGAGAATTTCCAACTCTTTTCTTCACAAAGAATACATATGTATATTATGCCATCAAATTCCCAACTACAGGAATGAAAACCTTCTACAGTTCCCTCAGGAAAGGTGTTCTAAATCACTTACTGACTCAACCTGGGATGCTGATTTGTAATCAGCATATTACCAATCAAGAAGAGAAGGTTTCATATCAGAATAACCTCCAGGCAAGTAAGAAAGTAAAAATGTTTCTGAAATTATGCAATGGATACCCAAAGAAACTGGCTACAATTAAACTTCAACTCCAACAGGGCCATGCTGTAAACTACAGAATATAGAATACTGGATTAGTGTAACAGCTGCAAGCTAACTGATGTTTTGACATTAATTGAAAAAAACGTTGCATTTGCTGGAGTTAAAATTTCTGAGACTTGCAGTGCACTTACTGAAAATTGATTTGAGAAATCCCTTCTGATATCTGTTTAACCTAGGTTTCCAACCCCCAGGAAAATCATGATCTCTTCATCTACAGCTTACAGAGCAGGAGGTGAGACACTTAACAAACTGAACAAGACTCAAAGAAGACAGAAGTCTTAAATTTCAATTCAACCCATGGCTTCCTTGCTACAGATACTTTTTCCTGGGAAACCTCAGGCTGTTACAAATGAGAAGCAAAGGTGGTAGCCTACCCTATCACATACAAATGTTTTCTATCAGTTTGAGGGCTGCCACTGATTGATTTGTTTTCCCCGAGGCAACCCTGAGCAGTAACTCTTCATAAAAGCATTTGGATACAAAGCGGTGACAGATCAGAATGATAACAACAAGGACAGAGAGTACCAATTAGCAGAAGGAACCAATCAGTGTGAAATAGAAGATTGATTTCCAATATTTCTACTTCGTAGTAAATAACTAAAAATTTCAAGAAAGGGATTTTAAGATTTGGGGTCACCAAACAAATCCGTGAAACAATGTTCTAATTCATCGTCATCACTCTTACAATCCCTCAAATTTTGGTTTACATAAATAGGTTGGTTTGTGTATTCCTTCCTTCCTTCCCTCATTCATTCATTCATTCATATATTGCGTTCTTTGTATAGTTAATCCATGAAGGATGGCGTTATTGAATGACAGCCACTTTATATGCTGAAAAGACAATGGGTTTTGCATTACTCCTTCGAATATGAGAATATAGATAAATGCTCAGATAAGTCTTTGAAACAATGGGACTGAAACCAGCCTATTTTGTTTCCCACAGCTCTAATGACAAAATGAATCTATGCAATGATTTCAGGTCAGACATTTTGGTTTTATGGAGTAACAACAGATTTGAAATGCTCACCAAGATTTTATTGAGCCAGTGGTCTACAAATAACCATAAAATTTAGTATCTGCAAACAATGTGGCGACATGAACATTTAATACCCCAACTGTGCTATATGAAGACTGTAAAACTAGAATTCATTCTATATTGTCAAGGTCAAAAGAACAAATCAAATCCAAATGAAATTTTTTTCTTAAAATCATATGCACCAAGAAACTCTAAAAATCCTGAGGGTAAAAAGAATTCTTTCTAATCTGGCTTTGTATTTCTTCTCTGTTCCTAACTGTTCAGAAACATACCCAAGCAATTCAATATCATCACAAGCTACTCACCTCCACATTTCTATTTTTCAAATAGTTTATAAGATGAAATCACAAAGGCACTGATTGCCACTCTCAAAAGACAGAACCACTCTACTGTCACATCAAAAGCATTTGAATAGTTCCTCTAGTAACGGAGAAGGTTAAAGCAAAAACGTTGAAACTGTTGCATTATTTTTTGGAAATGAAATAGCAAACCAGATAGCTCAATTGCCTAGGAATTGTGCATGCCCGGAAAACTGAAGATTAGTGTTCAGACGACACTCGGTAACTGATACCTGATTTATGTTTATTTTCCATTTTCAAGTCCCCATATGTGTAGTCTTCCATTAAGAAACAATAGGGGAGTCCCTTCTGCAGCTAATTTAACAACCGTGAGTTCCCATAGGCTGAAACCAGAAATAGTGATCCGTTTGATTAAGTGACTGCCTTAAATTTTGAAGATACTAAGTTCAACGTCTGTGCTGGGTCTCTATTTCTATGAGAAATTCATTTTTTAATTTTAGTGATTATATGCAAGGAGGCAGAGTTACAGTGGCTAACAGATGCACACTTCTCATTTTCTGATCCTGAAAGTATGCAGGTTCCCAAATTTTGAAATAAATGGGACTTTTTGAAACTCAAATGTCACACATGGGGAATAACCAAAAAATAATTGTATAAAAAATAATATATGCATACATCTTGAATCATAAAGCTTGCTTACAGAGTCTTTCATTCCTTGGGCATCTCCTGAGTGTGGATTATTCATAAAATACTGCATCTCTCCTTTTCTATATGGATCTTCCAGCTAAGTAAGAATTGGACTATTTTCCCCAAGTTTTTAGCAGATTCCAACAATGCCAGCCTCCTAAAGTTCCCAGAAAGGTAGGACACTGGAAGCCTATTTTTCTGAAAGTGCAGATTATGTTATGGGTACCAGGGAAGTATACAGAATTTTTCTGCAAGTAATCCTGCACTGACCTTTGGAGGAAATTTCTCTCAAAGAATTTATTCAAGGACACTAAAATACTAATGTTTCCCACAGTACAATGTTTTCCAAGGGAGTGCTCATTGGTTTTAGGATTTCTTTATGAAAAAAGACTTAAAGAATGATAGCTAAGAGATGCTGTAACAATGTTTCTCAGCCTGTTTAACCCAGCTCCCTTCTGAAAAAACAATCATTAATCCATAGCTGCCTCTGTAATTAATTCCTCTTTGGAAATAAGTTAAAAGTCTTGTAACGTCAGAATGCACATTTCTTTCACCATGCACCCATCGCCCCACCATGCTGACACTTCAACCAGTACCTTCCTCAATGAGCCATTCTCCCAGAAAATAAAATCTTAGACATAATGAGTGAATACATCCCTCGTCAAAACTAGAGAGAAAACTGCAAGCTGCAATCATCTAAGGATTTAGCAGCATAATCTAGGCTAAAAATACAGGTCTCAAAAGTGATTAATATGACCACAAAAGACAGACCCATACAAAAGGATTAATGGACATTAGAGATAGGACACAACTAAGATATTTAGGGGAAACTGTAAGATGGGATCTCTTCTTCTCAGAGAATTCATTCCCCAAATCTTAACAAGCCTTATTTCTCCCTTCTTCTGGTGCCCTGTTCAAATGTGACATCATCCAAGGACCAGCCTTCAACCTCACATAAATGTGGCGACTCTCCTGGGCCACCTCGCCGGCACCCTCCTGGTTTTCCTCATAGCAATGATGACGACTTTATGCATTTCCTTGTTTGGGGTTGTTTATCTCTCCCACTAGAATGTAAGCTCATGAGGGTTGGGTCCATTTTATTATCTCTATTCCCCAGTACCTGGAACAGTGCTATTTGGTAGGCACTAATAGCTACCCGTTAAACGAGTAGTTGAATAAATGAATCCTGGATTCCAACTCTATAAACACCCACACAGAATTAGCACAATTACCAAAGCGAAAAAAAAAAACAACCAAAAAAAGGATGGGAAGGCCTAAGGCCTAATGTAGTAGTTCTTTAAAAACACAAAAAAATTACAAGCTACAAGTTTTAGGCTTAAAACCTAGAGACATAAAGAAAATTAAACTCTGCAGCTTCTTAACATAATAAATATCTTAATTTATATTTTCCGACAAGCATAGAATTGTATCAAAACCACTAATAACATTTAGTTATTTAAATAACAATTATTTTGGAAATCACACTAATGGTTTAATAAACTGCAAACATTAAAACACTTCAGAACTCTTAGAGATATATAGCTTAAAGTATTCATCTAAGCCTGTTTATTATATCAATTATTACACTGATTTTTAGGCTTTCAGGAAGGGAGACCCAGAGTTTGGGAAAGAGACTGCTGAAGCCAGGGGATAAGACTGGAAGATTCCCAGCTGCTCCTCTATGCTCCAAGAGTAAAGAAACTCAAGTCGTTCTCTACAGTGAACCCTCTACGGCTTTCCAGCCTAGAATTGCGTTCTGGAGGTGAACGTCCCTTGGCCAGTCAGAACCTTATACCACCTGTAGACACGCCCTCTGTGTCCCAGAAGCATCACCCAGAGTTCCCTTGGGACCAGGGAGCAGGAGCTTCTAGATGATTCTCTGTACCATCATCCTTCCCCGATGTCCTGGCTTCCCCTCTGAGCCATTCCAGGGTTTGTTTTGGGTGGGAACACAAGTGGAACAAATAAGACATAGGTAGTGGCTTTTTGCTTCTTATTTACTGTCCCTCATGAAACAAGTACAACGCCAGTACCCTTTGCACTTTGCTTTTTTACACCTGTGTTACATAAAATCTTAGTATCATTGAGTAAATAACATTATTACCAGTAATTATAAGTTACTCCTTAGTGTCTGATTTGATGCACCAGAAAATGGTTACCTTTTTATAGTACCATAATCTAAAGAATGCTTCCTCAGGCACGGCTTATGAAGGACCTCCCTCCCTCCCAGTTTACGGCTTCACCTAAATACACTATTTAAGCATAATCATATCCTTGCTCTCGTGGTGATTCTCATCCTAATTTTTCTCCATCAATCGGTCGGGTTAACCTTTACAGAGAGCCTTCTCTTATCTGGATTGCTCTCCATCATTCCCCGAGCGCTGTCTTCTTTAATATTTCCACTTTCATCACCAAATTCTATTATTTAACGTTACACATAAACCTTTCTGCCAAAGCCTGGTGCATCATCCTTCTGCACCTCAAAGCAAAGCAGTCCTGGCTACCTCGTCAAAGAACCGTGCACCCCACACACCTCACTCATGGCCGGGTGGTCCATGTGTCAATCAGGGGCAGGCGGTACACCCCTGCAGATCCTGGACGTGAGCACTGATGGAATGGGGCACGTAACCCCTTCACTGCTGAAACCACTGCAGGGGGTGTCCTCAATTCCCAGAGCAAGTTCTCGAGGAAATGTGTCCCTGAATAATTTCTTACAGAGACAGAGGTTAATGCAAATTGAGTAATGCAGCTAGTGATATTAGAAGTAGTTTCACTTAGGGATAACCTGTTTCCATTGTTTAATTAAAAACATGTATCTTTACAGGCTTTGTATAAATGATATCTCTGACTAGGCACAATGGAATTTTTTATGAAAAGCTTCTAATTGTACTGCTGAATTACATGAGATTTCTACAGGCAAAATGAATGTACGCTTATATTTTCAGTACTACAGAGGCACAAATGGCTTCTTGTTTTAAAATATCCCTTCCCATTCTTTGTTAACTTGCCACTGAAAGCCTAACCTGCCTGCTGTATAAACATACATCCTTGTTTCTACATCTCTTGTCTCATAGCCCAGAAGAACATTATTAATGAAATAAAATATAACACCCATTCGCACAAAGAAGGCAAAGGAAGGACAAGCAAATGATTTGTGACAGACAGACAAATAATTAATGGCTGCCTACCAACAAAGTACAATTATCCGGAGTGGTGTAATGATTATAAGTCATGCTGGCGAGTGGGGTATTTTTTGGTTTTGTTTTTTTTTTTTTTCCTTTTTTGACCCCTGGGCAAGCACACAAAGGCGCTTGTATTTACTGTGATTCTCCTTTACCTGCCCATCTCTACATTTCCTATTGTCATGCCTTGTCAGTACCCAGAGGAACAACCTCCTGGCAGCGATGCTACATTTCTGAAGAATACATCAAAACTGGGCTTATCATTTACCTTCATCATTATTTTTCCATGTCACTAACTTGGATTCTATTTTCACGTTCATTTTGAATTTCCACAGTCATCCCAGGTTGCAAGGTGGGGGGAGAATAAGGAGCCCCAGGAGAAGGAGAAAATGTCAGGTGGTAAGAATTGTTTGGAATCAACAGGCAAACAAAGGACTGCAGTGAAAATTGCAGGTGGAAAGAAAGATGCTCATTGCCCCCTGACACAAAAATGTATGTCTTTCCTGTCTGTGCAGCAAGCAGTACAGTCCACGGGGATGGGGAGGCCATCAGTTGGGCATGACATTGTGTTCTGTCAAAGCTGCAGAGAAACGGCTGTAATATGGAAATGACATAGGAAGTGGAATCTGATGGATGAAAATGAAAAATCCTATGAAATAACTCCTGTAAAGCCAAGCCCAATCAGTTATGGCTTTGAGTGCAATTTGCATTGCAAGCCCTATACTAGCCTGTATTTTCCAACAGTTATTTTTAACTATGTCATAAAGTATTTACGTGACAAAAAAAATCATTTGAGTATGTTGGGAACAAAGGTCTTGATAAATCTTTGAAATCACACTGTTCTTCTTATATATGATATTCTTTGAGGAATAATGATACTTTCAGGAAATTGGAAGTCTAATGAACTGCTCAAAATAATAATTTGCATTCCTTTTAACATTTTGAATATTTTCTAGCAGTTGTGTTCCCATCAGGAAATCTGGAGTATTGTCAAAATAATGACTTTTTTTTTTTTCAGAAAGTTTTTACTTTAGCATTGTTTAATGCAAAACGTTTTCTGCTAACCAAGCGTGAATAATATTATATTTAACATTATTAATCCTCACTAGAATGCAAGGAAAAGAAAACGAGAAAAAAACTACTACTACTTGGAAAACCTAGTGTGAGTTCTGGGCCCTGGTCCTGTCCCCCATCTCCCTGATCAGACCAGGCCTCGCGTGGCTGCCCCCTCCCTTTCCCCATTTTTGTGCCACTTTCTTTGTTCTCACCCATCACAGACCTTGTCCCTTTCCTTCACAAGGTTATTCCCTCCCTCCTTACCTCTTCTGTTCAAATGCACAAACCCGGCATTGCCAAAGTTACAAGAGAAACTATGTGTAACCCCCTATTGGTCCAAGTTCACACACCTTACCTTACACCATGAAACCTCCTGATTGGCAAAGGCCCTATAAAAAGAAACCCACCACCCAACTGCACTTTCCCCTCCAAGCAGCCTTTCTGCCAGTGGGGGCTGCCCTGAGGCTTCTCTCAAATAAAACTTTTCTTTGTTACCTGCTCATTTGGCTTTGTTGCCCGTCTTGCGAACCAAACCACCTTATACCTAATATTTTGATAATAGTTGCCTTACTTTCCAAGCTGCTCTGCCAAGCACAACACAATGGGTTGGCACTAACATTGGGAACTTATTGGCTCACAGTTTTGAAGTTAGAAGTCCAAAATTGAGGCATCAGCAAAGCAATGCTTTCTGCTCAAAGTCTGTAACATTCTGGAGCTGGCTCCCAGCGATCCTTGGGGGTCCTTGTCTTGTATCCCTGCCTCATGTCACATGGCCATGTCCTCTCCTTTCTCTTCAGGCTCCAATTGGTGGCTGCCTCGGATGCTGGGGACATGAGTGACCTGCCTGGCAGCCATCTCCTCACCCTCATTTACCCACCCTCCTCCTTTGCTATTGTGTGCGGATGTTTCAGTGTGTTTCCACTCCATTCCATTCCGCAGCCGTGGAGATGTTAGGTCTAAAGGAGTGGCCTGACCAGATCTTAAGCCTGAAATCGGGAAGAAGCAATTCCAGCTGCTTATCAGGGAGGATGTCTCAGTTGGCAGCATGGATTTGTCTCTCAACTGCTGTGAATCGGGAATTGTGGAGCTGCCGTCCACCAACACTGACCTGAGTGTCCTGGCCTCCCCAGGAGACCTGCCTCTTGGGATCTCTTCCTGGGCTCCTCCGGGCCCCTTGTGCTGTGTAAGTAATGAGGCGGTCGTTTGCTGGAAGCTTCTGTTGTGCCTGTGTCTATGTAAGCATCTCACTCCACAAATGACCACGCTTGACTTTCGTCTGCTTCTAAGGGGCCCTGGATTAAGCAGTCTGGATTAAGACGCACCCACATTCATTTGGGGCACACCTTAAATAAAATTTCTTCAAGACATTCCCCCACTCACAATAGGTTCACACCCACAGGAATGTACACGAAGACCAGAATCTGTCTAAATCAGCATACATCATCCAATCCACCATAACAGTTCCTTTTTATTTTTCTTACAAAGCTCCAGAGCATCTGGCTCAGGTGAGGGTGCAATACTGACAATTTCAACATTTACTGACAAGGGTACAAAACCCTTCAAAAAGGATTAAGCAGGAGTCCTTTGCGAATGTCAACATTTTTAAATTGTGTCTCCACTCTAATAATGCTTTACTTTCACCCTGTAATATCTAAATCAGAAGAACTGCCCTAGAACAATCTGAAAGAAGAATTTTTGCTAACTTAAGTAAATACCGGTTTGGGCAGCTTTCACTTTGTTATCCCCAAAAGGGCTTTGTGTCCCTGAGGACCAGGGTCCTTCTAGAGAACAGATACATTGGGCCTGACCAACCCCAGATATATCACTCCCATTTTAACAGTCCTCAAAGTACTCCCTCGGATCTCCATCCTCTCCATAACGCAGTGAAGCATCCAAACAGACAGTCCAAATTTCAGTAAGCAACTAGTCCATTTGACTTTACCATTTCAAGTTAATGTGATATTGGTGGATAATTACTTTCTATAACAATCAGATATTTTAATGTTATGACTATGCACTGAACTAAAGTCCCTTAGGGGGATTGTGCCTTGCACATCTCACAAGGAAAATGCATATATTATCTCATGAATTTAATGAAAACATTACATTATATATGTCCGATTTTAAAGCCTTTAAGAGTCTTTAGGCGGTTGCTGCAAAGGAGAGGCTAGGCCTCCCTATGGTTGTGCCTAAGAGCCTCCTCCCGAATGCCTCTTTGTTGCTCAGATGTGGCCCTGTCTCTCTAGCTAAGCCAACTTGAAAGGTGAAATCACTGCCCTCCCCCCTACATGGGATCAGACACCCAGGGGAGTGATCTCCCTGGCAACGTGGAATATGACTCCTGAGGAGGAATGTAGACCTGGCATCGTGGGACGGAGAACATCTTCTTGACCAAAAGGGGGATGTGAAAGGAAATGAAATAAGCTTCAGTGGCAGAGAGATTCCAAAAGGAGCTGAGAGGTCACTCTGGTGGGCACTCTTACGCACAATTTAGACAACCCTTTTTAGGTTCTAAAGAATTGGGGTAGCTGGTGGTGGATACCTGAAACTATCAAACTACAACCCAGAACCCATGAATCTCGAAGACAATTGTATAAAAATGCAGCTTATGAGGGGTGACAATGGGATTGGGAAAACCATAAGGACCACACTCCCCTTTGTCTAGTTTATGGATGGATGAGTAGAAAAATAGGGGAAGGAAACAAACAAACAAACAGACAAAGGTACCCAGTGTTCTTTTTTACTTCAATTGCTGTTTTTTACTTTAATTATTATTCTTGTTATTTGTGTGTGTGTGCTAATGAAGGTGTCAGGGACTGATTTAGGTGATGAATGTACAACTACGTAATGGTACTGTGAACAATCGAATGTATGATTTGTTTTGTATGACTGCATGGTATGTGAATATATCTCAATAAAATGAAGATAAAAAAAAAAAAAAAAGAGTCTTTAGGGTAAGTACAAATATTAAGAATATTTTTAATTTCCCCCTCATGGAGAAAGACCTGAGGACACGATGGAAATTTCCAGAACCTTGGGGAAAACATGTCATCAATAAATGTCACTTCGATTTATGTTTGATGTGTAGCTCTCAAGAGAACCAAATGTGGAGTTAGCCCAGTTTGACACCCGGCTCCATCAGCTCCTAGGTGCGTGACCTGGGACCTACCTAGCCTTTCTGTGCCTCAGTTTACACTTCTATAAAATGTGCACAACACCAGTGTTTACTTCATGGAGCTGGTGTGATGGTCAAATGAGATCACATGTGAAATGTGCTGAGAGATGTCTGCTTTGGAATATTTCGTGTGTTTTTCCTATGGTTATTATTTTCATAGCATATATTAACTTTTATTTTAAACTGGACCTTATTAATTTTTAGCATCTTACATGTGCATACATTTACTTCAAGGTATTCTTGCTCTGACATTTTCCTATAACAATAAGAATCCCTCTGCCTTATCTTATGCAATAAAGACAAATACTGAAACAGCACAAAGAAAACGAGTGACAGAAATTTTTAATAGGCTTCAAATTTACATAACCAAAATAACTAAATAATATTTGAATAAGCAGTACCAGGTTAGTATCATTTTCCCCTATTAAGAGCATACTAAGCTTTATACAAAACACTGACTCAACCTAGAAAAATAATAAATGTGACCATATTTACTGTGTTTTTGATGTCTATTGAGTGAATTGAAGCACCATTTAGAACTTGCCCAAGGCCACACAGCTATTAAATCCAGAGCCAGTATTAAAACCCAAGAAGCGAACCCCAGGTGCCCCACTGTTAATCACTACCCTTCCTGAAAACCTTTATTTGCCATGGTGTCTTGGGGACCACCATACTAAAAATGTCCTATTGTAAATCCATTATAAATACATCCACCGGTTCCCACTAGATGCAAAGAAAGCTAGAAAACCTGCAGGCATTTGATATGATGAAACCTCTTTCCCAAGAAAATAAATGCAACTTTTCTGATAAGAATTGTATTAACATTCTGAAAAAGCTTTTGATTACCCCATCTCTTTGAAAGACTTTAAATTAGAAATAAATTTACACATATAGTAACATAAACGTTTTATTATAGCTTAACTTTAAGAAATAACCTTAAGGAAGAAAATAGTTATATATTGAAATATTGCTATTCCAATTCTTTAAAAGAAAACTGGAAATGTCAGAATCTATCAATAGGTACACCCTTTCTGGTTAGGGACACAAAGTTTTTAGCCGTGGACATATAAATTCATAGTGTCAGGGGCCCCAGTTTGGAGTATTTTTGCATCCTGCAGTGGTTCTCTGTTAATCCAAGGCAGAATATCAACTCATTTTACTGCCTCATTAAAATTGATATTTTAAACTCAGCCAGAGGAGGAGACTGAAAACTGTATTTCCTCTAGCGATAGTAATTTAGTCCCCTCACATACAACATGAAATTTCAAATGAGCACAGAATTCTCAGAGGTGTTGGAATGACTCTTGATGTAATACAACAGTTATTATAAAGAGAGAATGGCAGAATGTAAAAACTAGTTGCCTACAAAATCCTGGTTGTTTTTGGCTTTTGTTTTGCAATTGGCATTTTTACTTGAAAGTAAATTCTGGTCTCCACTAATGCTGCTATGAAATAAAGAGTAACATGAAATGCTATAGAGCTTGCTGTAGTCCCCGCTCTCGTGGATGGAACATGCATAAATTGTGGTTTTGCTCCTTTATATGTTCAACCATCAATATCTGTGTGCATAGAAAAATATTTGGGTATCAAAATGCCATGAAAAGTTAAGGACTGCCTTTAACATCAATTCTACAGGACCCTTTAGGAAGAGACACTTTAGTGTATCATACTCCATGAGAACACCAGAATTATTTTTTTAAAATGAAAGAAGAAAAAAAGAGATTTTGGTATCCAGCCTGAAGACTTCCTCTCATAAACAGCTCACAACAAATAAGGTAAACTCACTTAACTCCAACCCCCAAAATCATATATTCTGATAATCAATGAACACCATTGATTTTAACTTTTTCTCAAGGTTGGACACTGATACATAGGATGAGCACTTATAGGTAATCAGAACGTGTGCAAAGAATGTTTTTACAATATATGAAAACTTGGTCATCCTATATGATTAATCAAATTGTCTTTATTAAAATAATAGTGACTATATTTGCTATGCCATTCATGTGTCAAATGCTGTGCTGGTGGCTTACGTTGAATGTAATCTATTATTGTCTCCATTTTATAGGTGAGAAAACGAATACACACAGATATTAAATAGCTCATTGTCACAATACTCATTGTCACTCAGTGTCTTAGTTTATTGGACTGTTATGACAAATACCACACAGTGGTTTGACAGTGGGAATTTATTGGCTCGTGGTTTGAGGCATCATCAAAGCTATGCTTTTCCCCAAGGTCTGTAGCATTCTGGTGCTGATTGCCCGCAGTCCTTGGGTTTCCTTGGCTTTCACCCGTGCCTCAGATGATGTTATCTGCCTTTCCTTCTGGTTCTGTTGACTTCCAGCTTCCGGCTCTTCCCCGTGGATCTCTCTCGCTGTCTGAATTTCTTCTGCTTGTAAAGGACTCCAGTAATTCGGATTAAGGCCCACCCTCATTCAGCTGGAATGCATCTTAATTAAAAATAACATCTTTGGGGGTTCCTGTTTACAATGGGTTCACGTCCACAGGAATACAGACTAAGATTAAGAACATGTCTAAATTGTGATACAGAATTCGATCTTCCACACTTGGCTATCATAAATCAGAACGGATATTTAAGATTGGATTTATCTGGTTCCAAATCACATGTTGTTGTTTTTTTCCTGTCTTCAAAACTGCTGAAATTTTCTCCCTTGAAGATTTTTCAACAACTAAGGAGTGTTGTACAGATAAATATTGTTTTGGTTTTCTAAAACTGCTGGAATGCAATGTACCAGAAATGGGGTGGCTTTTAACAATGGGGATTTAGTAAGTTACAAGTTACAATGTCCATTAAATGGCCATGAAAATGTCCAAATTAAGGCATAACAAGAGGATTCATTCTCTGAAGAAAGGATGCTGGAATCTGGGGTTCCTCTGTCACATGAAAAGGCACCTGGTGATGTCTGCTGGGCCTTCTCTTCTGGTTCAGGTTTCAATGGCTGTCTCCAAATGTCTCTGGGTGTTTCTCTCTCTCTGCTCCTGTGGGTCCTTCTTGCTTCTCTGGGGCGGGGCGGCGGCTTTCTTTCTAAGCTCTCTCTCTGTGAGCTCTCTTAAAGGACTCTAGTAAAGGATTAAGACCCACCTTGAAAAGTGTGGAACTATTAAACTTCTGCACCTGGGGAATTACTGATATTCTCACAAGCATTGGGGACTATCAATTTACAAGGCCAAGCCCTTGATCTTGAGGCTTGCCTTATGAAGTTTGTTACTGCAAAGGAGAGGCTAAGCCTACCTATAATTGTGCCTAAGAGTCACCCCTAGAGAGCCTCTTTTGTAGTCAGATGTGGCCTCTCTCTCTAAACTAACATGGCAAGTAAACTCACTGCCCTCCCCACTATGTGGGCCATGACTCTCAAGGGTGTAAATCTCCCTGACAATGTGGGACATAACTCGTGGGGATGAATCTGGACCTGGCATCATGGAATTGAGAAAGTCCTCTTGACCAAAAGGGGGAAGAGAAATGAAGAAAAATAAAGTTTCAGTGGCTAAGAGATTTCAAATAGTCAAGAGGTCATTCTGGAGGTTTTTCTTATGCATTATATAGATATCCCTTTTTAGTTTTTAGTGTATTGTAATAGCTAGAAGGAAATACCTGAAACTTGAACTGCAACCCAGTAGCCTTGATTTTTGAAGACAACTATACAGCTATGAAGCTTACCCAGTGTGGCTGTGCTATTGTGAAAACCCTGTGGCTCACAATCCCTTTATCCAGTGTATGGACAAATGAGTAGAAAATGGGAACAAAAAGTAAATGAATAACAGGGGGGATGGTGGATGGGATGTTTTGGGTGTTCTTGCATTTTTATTCTTGTTTTGATGTTTCTATTTTATTTTTCATTATTTTTGGAGTACTGAAAATGTTCAAAAATTGATTTTGGTGATGAATGCACAACTATATGATGATACTGTGAACAACTGATTATACACTGTAGATGACTGTAGGGTATGTGAATATATCTCAATAAAACTGAATTTTAAAAAAAGACCCACCTTGAATTGGGTGGGTCACATCTCCATGGAAACAACCTAATCAAAAGGTCCCACCCAACAACAGGTCTGCCCCCACAGGGATGGATTAAGAGAACATGGCCTCTTATGGGGTACACAACAGATTCAAACCAGCACAAATGTGTTTAACCCTAAAGAGATATTAAGGATATTATTGCCTTCCTCAGTAATGTTAACTTGATTTAGTAGAAAAATTCAAATCATTATTTGCACTTCATGTAAAACACATCTAGGATATATATGTCAGAGCCCCAGAACGTCATCCAGATCAGGGAGGAGTCTGCCCTGATTGAGGGCACTAAGGCTAATAGATGGTTCAAGCGTCCGAGCAGCTCAGACGAGACGTGAACCCTGGGGTTCAGCACTCTCTCCTAGGTTGTCCAGGTAAGAAGGAGCAAACCTCCCTGCCTGCAGCATCCGTGTTCTTTCCACTACACCGTGATGCTTTAAGGACAACAAAATTATTCCAAATAGTGGCAATGCCAAATTATTCCCAAAGTTAAGTTTCAACTGAGTAAAACTGTAGATGAAAATATGTAATTTTAGGGTCAGATCCACTTCTGGCTTCTATCTGTTCAAATAAGACATCCTCCGGTAGCACGAGGCAAAAGAAGATGCTGGACCGCACCCAGTTCCTCCAGTTGTCCACGATCACCAGGCTGGAGCACTCCCCAGGGAACCTGGCTCTTCTAGCATCGCCACGTCAGCTGGGAGGGGTGTGGCTAGTCCCACAGTTGCATCATGCCCAAGAGCCTTGGCCTCGCCGTGTTCCTCTTGGGCACCTTTGCACTGAGGTTGGCAACGCATCAAAACGGACAAGAAACCAACAGCAAGTCTCAGAAGGATGGTGTGGCAAAGTGGACAGTGAGAAGGGAGGGCAACAGAAGGCAATCCTTCTCGCTGCTGTACATACTCCTCAAAAGAGAAGCATAACACCAGGTCAGAATGAATGATTGCCTCACCAAGGACTATCAGGAACAATGTGCCATTTACCAGTTAATATTTGCAAATAAAAGCATACGTGAATTTCAACTTAAAATGATTTTCCTCATAAATTTACTATCAGTATATAGCAATTTCATCACTATCTTAGAGCCAATGATTAAAATATGTAATTATATGCATTATTTGACAAGATAGGATGACTGACAATTCCCATGGGTGTGACCAAAGAGTACTTAGAAAATAAAACTTAAAACAAATAACCTGGGAAGGCATTTTAATTATTCACAGATACTGTTCTGTTAAAGCATATTTTAAAAATTGGGGCCAACTACTTACTGGGTAATTGTAAAAGCTAACTGTGTGTTTATCAGAAAACATTTGGCCAACTCAGTAAAAAGAAGAAATTAGTCAAAACTTTTCCACATACCGTATTGACATGGACACCCAGAACAATTTACAGGAGACTCTAATTTTTAACAGCAGTTAGCCTTTTATGAAAGATGGGCTATTGGAGTGAGATACGATCTGGCATGTCATGAGATACCATGAAATCACAACACTGAAAACTGGAGTTTTACTTAAGGGTTCCTCCTTTATTTCCAGTTTTTGTTTTGTTTTGTTTTGTTTTTTGGCGGGGAGGGGGAGCCAAAAACGGGCAGGTTTTCTAATTTTAATCCTCATCTCCAACAGAAAAGCATTCTGGTTTTGCTACTGTTTGCCATCCTGACAAGTTGAGACACAAGTTAGAAACTGCTCAGCCTCTTTGAGGCTCACTATTCATCCAAGTGCCCACAGCTTGCATCCATACGAGGTCTTCCTACTCCAGATTGCTCTCTCATGGGATCTTTCAAAGCTGCACTTTCCAGAACAGCTTTCCAGTCATCTTACCTCTGTTTTACTTTTCCCCAGCCCTTAGCTCTTCAGCAGCTCCTTTCTCACTGGGGATGGGTCCAGGTGCCCCGGCTGACATGGGGCACGGAAAAGAGGTTTTCTGTCTGTCACTCTGAAGTCTTCTCACAGTCAGAATAACCCATCCTCAGCCTGACTCTGGAAACCCAATATCAACCAGAGATGGTCTCAATAGCAAGATGTAAAACAGACTTGTTCATTTGGGAGGAAAACTACAATTTAAATTTCTGTGGATAAACTATTCAGATTAAAGTTATTCCTGTTTGGTTACAGTAAAACAGTCCCTCATCATCTAGCAGAGGTTCCCTTGTGGAACAAAAGCAATCTGGAATCTTCATGCCAAGGCTCTCCTTGATTAGCTCACCAGACTCATGGAAACAATCATTCATTCCTTCACAAATTCATTCATTCAGCAAGTATTTACTGAGTTCCTTCTGTGTACTCAGGAGCACACTAGGCCGGGGGGACACGGTAACCAAACAATCACCACCTGCTGCAGCAGAGGTGACGTTCTACTCGTGCAGACACCTCACGGCCTGTAACAAGGAACATGAATTGGAATTCCTTGGCGGGTTTTAAGTTGGGAAGCTACACAATCTTCCCATAAAAGGATTACTTTTGTTACTGCATCAAGAACAGATCGTCAGTGGGGACCGAGCAGGTAAGAGCAGAAGTGGGAGGCAGCTTAACTGGTGGATGGTGGCCAGGTAGAGTGTGACAGCTGAGGAGGAGGTGAGAAGTGGCTGAATTCAGAATGTGTTTCATGGCAGAGCCATCAGTATTTGCTCATGGACTGAATGTGAATTTTGAAAGAAAAGTCAAAGATAAATGAGTGCTACATGGAAGACGCAAGTGAGAATCAAGAATTCAGTTTAAGACACACAGAGCCAGAAATGCCACCTGATTTCCACCAAATCATAAGAAAGCCAGGGTACTGACCCAAAAAGAACTCCATAGAAGAAATCAGAAGGGTGGTTATCAAATTGCTGCCAGTAACTGGAGAAAAATGGTTTAGAGCCTTGCTTAGGAGGAAGCCTAGCAGGAAATTCAACAAGGGTCAAGGTGTGAAAAATATACAAAAGCAGCTACATATCAGTGCTAAAGCTATTAAACATCTTAAATTAAACATCTTAAAAAAATTAGAATCCCAACTTCTCAGAATAGACCAACATATTAACTCTAAAGCAAAATGCGTGTGCTTGCGATCCATGATGGAATTCCCTTGATAATGTTAAATTTATTTCAGACCCAATCCTGGATCTTCTTCCATTTAAAATTCTATTATTTTTGTCTAAATCATCTCATTTCTTATAAATTTCACCTCAGATATTTAAACGACTACACATCTGAAGAATATAAAAATATATAGTAAAATATTTTAAAAGACGGACACATAATAAACAACCCCCCCCCCCAAAAAAAACTCCACTAGCCTTCAGAATGATTTAGCCATCTATCTTCCTACCTACCAATCTCTGAGAGTCAAAGGAAAAACTTGAGGCAGAAGGGTAGAAACCTTTAAACATGTACGTTTGGACAAACTGATTTATAGTTGAAGATAGCAGAGCAATGTCCAATGAAGGAAAAGAGAAGCTGACGCTGTTAGAGCCAGCTTGTCTTCACCGATGTCCCGGATAGTTTTTCCCTCCCTCCTCCCAGCCCCTCACTCACCATCTTGTGTCCCACTCCCCAAGGTCCTGTTTTCCCTTGGGCCGACTCCAGCTGTGGTGGAGCACAGCACTGGGGGACATGGAGCCTGACCCCGCTCAGGCATTTCACAGGGATTAGGGCCTCTGCTAATGTGTAAACTTGGTCCCTGACCAGCAGAACAAGGGGCAGAGGCTGGTGGACTATGTATCACTGGTAGTATATGACAGCACGACCCAAAACATATCAATCAAAATCCTTGCAATACTTGGATGATACTAAACACATTTAAATAAGAGACGTAAAATGTTTCCTGGTAATGTTTTCAAGATAGAAAAATTAACATGTAGGGGATGTTAGTCTTTTTTTATGGGCCTGTAAAGCATCTGAATACTGAATGGATTGTTTAGTTACTTGTAAGTAAATTTTTTAAAATTCCATCAAGAACCAGGCCTTCTGAACCCAGGTCAGTAACTTACTTCTGGAAAGGCACAAAACACATATATATATCTCTATACCAAATACCAATGGAAAAATTAGCTCGCAACACAAAAGAGCTGTTTGTGTGTGTCTTCCGATCCCTGAAAATTCACTTCTGAAGAACATTATGTTTTATCCCCCTTCTACACAGTCTCCTTTAGTGCAGTCTGCCCCAGGGGAAAATGTCCCCATTCAAATATTTCATTTGAAATATTTCCATTGTAGCCTCTATGGAAACATGCATGCATCCTTAAAAGACATGAGAGTTGTTTGGGGGTGGTAGTATTGGAAATAATGCCTAGATACATAAGTGCTCTTAGGAATTCACGTGGTGTGAAAAGTCTTCCCAGATACTTCAGTCTCTAGCCTTGCATTGCAATAGAATGCTATTGTGATGACTGCATAAGTTTTAAAGATGTTGAAAGTGACAATATCATATAGAATCCAAAATCAAGAGTCAACAGAACATGGTTCTTATCATGCCACCAATATGCTTTATAACTTGTGACACATGACATTTTTATAGCCACTACATCATTTGCTGAACAAAATACAGTCTCACCAACACACAAGGAAGTTCTGCAAGCTATGTCTTATATGGAAGGTCTTAAGCAGGTAGCATGAAAGACTTACCACTCTGCTAAAATAGGCAGCTAAAAGACCTAACATAAAGAAATACATGTGGAGAACATTAATTTTCTCGACTACCCTCAGAGGGGAAAAAAAGAGAGCCAAAATATTACAAAGACCAAGGTTTTTATCAAGATTAACAAAGTGTATAAATTCCCACATAAAATCTAAATTGGTTATAATATGTAAGCTTTACTTAATGACCACTGAAAAGTACAAAATTCATAAATTATCTTTTCCTATTTTATATTATTCTTAATCTAATGGATCATTTAACTGACGGTTATAAACTTCGGGGTTGGCTTTTAATACATCCAAACAGGGATTGTTTAAAACTTCATAAAGAGAGAAATCGTACTCTTATTTACTCCTTTACTGCAAATTTAATTGTATTTTTATAATGCCTCTTGTTATCCTGACAGCTCCTAATTATGATAGTTACAGAAATATACCAAAATATGGTAAAGGCAAAGCCAAGGGAAAAAAGGTTTGCAGAATGGTACTTTTTCTAATAGCAGCAGCAATATTCTCTACACTGTTTCCTTTACAGTTTGCCAAGGCTTCTGTTCTGGTTTGCTAAAGCTTCCATTATGCAAAACACCAGAAATAGATTGGCTTTTATAAAGGAGATGTATTAGGTTACAAATTTAAAGTTCTAAGGCCATAAACATGTCCATTCTAAGGCACCAAGAAGAGGACACTTTCAATGAAGAACGGATGATGGTGTCTGGAACACCTCTGTCAGCTGGGAAGGCACGTGGCTGGTGTCTGCTGGTCCTTTGCTCCCAGATTGTGTTTCAAAATGGCTTTCTCCAAATTGTCTCTGGGCTTCTGTCTCTCTTAGCTTCGCTCAGCTCTCTGCTTGGTTCTTCTGGGGCATCTCTTTCTAAGCATCTGGGAGTCCTGTCTTACTTCTCCAGGGCAAATTTTGGGCTTCATCTCTTAGCTTAGCATCTCCAAATGTCCTTCTGTCTGCATCTCCCAGCATCTTCAAGCATCAGTGTCTTTGTTGGCTCTTAAGCTCTCTTAAGGACTCCAGTGAACTAATCGAGACCCACCCAAAATAGGCGGGGTCCACACCTCCACGGAAAAGATCTAATCGAAGGTCTCACCCACAGTTGGGTAGGTCACATCTCCATGGAAAGACTCAATCAAAAGGCTCCACCCAAAAAGATAGGATTAAAAGATAATGGCTTTCCTGAGGTCCATAATAGTTTCAAACCAGCACAACATCAAACAAAACTGTTCCTGAAAATGACCAAGTTCTAGCTGGGCCAGAAGCTTCCAGCCTTAGTCAAATGCTACCTTTGGTTATCGTCCTACCTTCGACAATGGAAGCTCTGGGATTGACCTGTACTCCCCACTCCCACACTGTGAATTTCCCCTGGGGGTGGGCTTTGCTCTCATTTTTATTCCAGGTCACAATCTTGGGAGTCTTCAAATGGAAATATCTGGATCCCAACTCCACTTCTCTCAAAATAGTCCTCGGCTCCTGAAGACAATTATATAATAATGTAGATGACAAGGGGTGACAGTGTGATTGTGAAGACCTTGTGGATCACACCCCCTTTATCTAGTGTATGGATGAGTGGAGGAATGGGGATAAAAACTAAAGGACAAATGGGGTGGGATGGGGGGATGATTTGGGTGTTCTTTTTTCACTTTTATTTTTTATTCTTGTTCTGGTTCTTTCTGATGTAAGGAAAATGTTCAGAGATAGATTGTGGTGATGAACGCATAACTATGTTATCATACTGTGGACAGTGGATTGTATACCATGGATGATTGTATGGTGTGTGAATGTATTTCAATAAAACTGAATTTAATTAAAAAAAAAAAAATAGTCCTCAGCACCCTCCACAAATCTACCCAGCGTGACTCGGCAGCCTTCAAGTTCCCCATGTAAAGGGATATGGGGAGACGGGGCCCCGAGGATGGGCAGAGCAGGCCCCTGCCTCTAAAATCAGGACCCTTTACATTAGCCTCAGATATGTGGCTCCAAAACTTTCCATCTGTTGTCCATTCTCTCTTCTGTGTCTTCAAATAGGCTTCTTTCCATTAATATTTAAATATGGTGAAGTCCTTCCCAACCAAAAACAAACAAACAAAACACCTTTCCCTGGAACCCAGATACCCTTCATATATTGCTGATTTCTCTATTCCCGTCTCAGCCACCATGTGGGAAAATGTAGGCACACTCTAACTGTTCCTCTCTCACTGCATGCCAACTTCCATTCCCATCACCCCATTGAAACTCTTTTTCTAAAGCCACCAATGACAGCCAGGGTTCTTACATCCAAGTGACCCTTTTTGTTCCTTAATGTGGCTGACATTCAGGAAGCACCTTCCTCTTACACATCCTTAGTTGGCTGACATTTTCTCTGTCTTTTTTTTCCTACCTCTTTCACCCCTTCTTAGATTCCTGTACGAACTCTCTTCATCTGCCCATCTCTTAAATGCTGGTGCTCTTTGGGGTTCTAGCCTCATCTGTTTGTAGGGTACAATGGACCTCAGAGAACTGATTCATTTTTAAGTCTATAGTTATCTTCTATATGCAAATATCTCCCAAATATATAGGTTTGATTTACAACACACACACTCACACATCCCAGATGCCTCTCCTGAGTTCCAGACATGAAGACATGGCTATCTGCTAGAAACGTTGACTTCAATGTCACACAGGTTCAAGAAAACCTACGATTTCCCTCCTCAAACTTCCTAATTCCCTTGAGCGCCTTAACTTTTGCAAATAAAATCCCACCAATCAATTTCTCATGACATATCGATTTCTTCCTCTTAGACATGAATGCATCTACCCTCTAAATAGCACTTGAATCTGTCCAGTCGTCTTTACCCAGACTGTTATCCTGGTGCGTGTGGCTCTCATCTCTCCTGAGCACAGTGGCAGTAGCCACCTATCAGCCGCCCTTTCACCCATCTTGCTTGTGTCTTGCCCACCCTCAATACTGCAAACATCATGTCATGCCCTGCTTGAAACTCTTCAGTGGATCTCCATTGCTTTTAGGCCCTGATTTTACTTCTGGATATCCTAACACATATTCTATTCTCAAAATGCACTGAAATTTTTTCACTTCCTCCATCTCACTAAGCTGTTCAGATTATTTCTGCCAAGAACATCACCTTCTTTTGGAAAATTCCGCTATGTTTCTCTAAGTCTCAAGCCTCAATTTCTCAGGGACAACGTCTCTAACACATTGATTAGTGTGGGTCCCCTGATGTATGCCTGCATAGCACCCTGTATTTCCTCATTATTGCACATATCCCAGTTTATGACAATTACTCGTTTGGCCTCTGTTTCTTCACCGGAATATAACCTTCATGAGAACAGGGATCACAGTTCTTTTTCTACTACAGTTTACAGTTTACCCATCCCGACACAAGTAGGCATTTAATAAACAGTTAATGAATAAATGGTGTAATATTAAATGGCAAATCACACAGCCTAAGTCTCTTTTGCTCTTTATTCATTAAGTACCCATGAATTCAACGAATTATCCTGCAGGAACACGTAAGTATAAATCATATGGCATATTCCCTGAGTGCTAGATCACTACGGTGGGGGCTGCTGAAGTACAGATTCCCTCATCCTTGTCCTCAGGATGAGAGCTTGGTATTTATTTGTTCCTCCTATTTCTTTACTTTATCTTATTGACTAGCAGAATATTTACCTAGCCGACATTAATCATTTTGAAAGTCTTTGGGAATTGGAGAGCTGGACTTATGTTCCAAAACTTTTTGTTTAAATTGTTTCCAGATGAGCATGCTTAAAACAACCATTTTTCATTTAAGGTAAAAAGGAGAATCAACTATGAGTAATGTGAGGAATATGGAGACTTAAGCTAAGTAGAGAAGAGGAAATTTAGATGGAAATTAAGGTGAGATGCATTAGTCCGGTATAAGAGTTTTCTTTTCCTTCCTAGCAAATATAATGGCAACCTGGTTATAAACATTTTAAATGGCTCTAAGTACATCACTGAGGATACAAGAGCTACTTATCCCACCTCTTTAACCACTGTCTGAGCAGTTTCCCAAATGAGGAAGCGCTAATGGATTTAAATAGGTGTACCTGAAACTTACTTTTATGATTGCTGGTACTGCTTTCATCCCCCATTACATGACACTCTCATTCTCCACACTAAAGGAAGTTCAATGAGCCGAGCAGTTACTAAATTGCTCATTTCTTCCGATTTATCTGCGGTTTCGTGTTTCCTTCGTAGTGTGTCACCTGCCCTTGTATGTACCACTAGCTCTTTCATGTTCCCCACCCCAGCCGCCTTTGACCTCATGACTTTGTAAAATAATTGGCGATGCTTTAGGGAACTCAGTATCCAGTTACTGAGCTGAACTGCCACTGCTCGGGGACACTTCCCTGAATGCCACCCAGCACCCCTCCCTCACATCATCACCCCATTCCACACACCAGCATGTCTCCCTGTAATCTGTTCAAGCTCTTAGGCACAGTTGTAATTTCATAATTGTTGTTTCATGCCATTCCCTCCCATCAGACTGAGAGCTCTGTGCGTGACAGCAGTGTCAGAAATGCTCATCAAGAGTCATTCCTTGGTTCTGAAGAATAGCTGTCCATCATTTCATAGAGATAATTAAGCCAACGCTCAGTCATGCAGAAAGGCAGTTCAAATTGATTGTTCCTGCCTTTTAATTTTTATTTACAAAACAGAAGAAGATCTTTAGGATTTGGATTTGACTAATTAAAATCTAAGATTCTTCTCCCCATAACTGGAATAGGCATTCCTGCTTTCTTCCTAAAATTCTTGAGCTTGGCAACTTCACATAAAGGTATTTCAGGAGCCCCTTATGTGGACTCCCACAGAGCTCCTCTGGGCTCATACTATGTTTGCAAGATTAATCTTCCTAGAATACCACTTTATTGTGTAAGCAAAATGTTCTTTTTTTTTTCAAATGTCCACATTGCTGACATTATAAAATCTAAATATTTATCCAGATAGTAAAGGTCTTCCACAAACTGACTCAATCTTATTTTCCATCCTTGCTTTGATCCATTCTTAAAATCTTTCTATTTCATTCAAATTGGTATACTCATTGCTCCCCCAAATGTATTTTGCAAAATAATTTCTCCTTGATTTTTGTCTTATCACCATATATCTTTAATATCCATCTCCACCTTGATCTATTCAAATCCTACCCCATCCTTCCAAAACCCAGCTAAAATCCACATCTTCCAAAAAGTATGCCTTAAACAAACTCTTACTTTTCAGTTTTAATTAATTTGGGCACTATGCTAGTCAGGGTAAGATATCACTGTAGTGGTATACAACGGCTTAACACAAAAGTTTACTTTTTTTCTCATGGAATGGAGTCTTTCAGCTACCAGGGAGATGAGGGTTCTGCCTTCTTCCTCGTGTGGCTTCCAAGGTGACCTTGGTGGAGAGCTCCATTCCAGCCCAGCAGAGTGGTCAGACGGCGGAGGAGCACATGGGGAGGCAGGGGCAGGCCCAGAGCTAGAGCGCATGACATTTACTCACAATTCCATCAATTAGAACCCAGGCACATGGTATCCCTAATAAGGGAGGCTAAAAAATGTAGTCTAGCCATATGGCCAGAAAGAAGAGGAGAACACGGACTTTTCTAAGCAGCTGGGGTCTCTGCCCAGAAACAGTGTAATGGTACTTGGTCATACACTTGTGATGACATTTTTCTTTATTATTTATATTGATTTCATTATTTAACTTTTTACACATGTATTTATTTCCTTAAATGTACAGTTCTTTGCAAATATCAGAGATCTTAAAAAAGATTTTGCCAAATCCTGGCTTGTAATCAATTCCTTGCTGAATTTGCTAACAGGGGCTACTGAGAGCACATATTTTGAGATGTGGTAAAAAGTCAGAACCATATGTTTTATGCACCAGATGTGAGGAGAGAGTTGCTGTGATGTTGAGAAAGTTGAAGGGGAGGAGCTGTGTTCTCAGCCACAGAAGGCTCACCTACTCCTGCAAAGAGGAGGGACTTAAGGGAAATAGGCAGACTTACAGTATAATTCTTTGAAGCATTCTTTCTCATCCATAGAGAAAAATAAACACTCAATATTGACCCCCAAGAAGCCTCTACAGTTTTAAAGAAAATGATGTATCCTTAAATTATGCCTTTAACCTGTACAAGTTAGCGGCTCTGAATAGCTGCATGAATTGGCTTGATTCACAGAGAAATCAGCTTAGGAATGTAATTGATGACAATTTATTACTTATTCTGAGCTATGCTGAGAAGCAAGAAAGAACCACTAGAGTTCATCAGGAGAGTGAGGATGGGCTCAGCAGGAAGCAATGAGAATATATTTGAAAAGGCAGGTAGAACATAATTGAAATTCAATGGCTGATGCTAGGTGGAGACCTAGTGTGGTGGACTGAAATATGTCTCCCAGTTTGGAGGCATTCTTGGTCTTGGTCTACATTCAGGTGGGTGTGGACCCATTGTAAATAAAATGTCTTCAAGATGTTACTTCAGCTAAGGTGTGACCCAACTGAATCAGGCTGGGCTTTAACCCAGATGACTGGAGTCCTTTATAAGCAGAGTGAAAGTCAGAGGAGGAGGGGGTGCAGCCAGAAGCAAGAAGTCAACAGAACCCAGAGAAGAGAAGAGAAGACACTGCCATGTGCATTGCCATGTGCATCGCCATGTGATGGAAAAGTCAAGGACCAAAGATCTCTTGCAGCCAGCCCCAGAATGCCCGAGTCTTCTGGGAGAAAGCATCACCTCACTGACACCTCAATTTGGACTTTTCCTAGCCTCAAAACTATGAGTCAAAAATTCCCCATTATTTAAGCCAACCCACTGTACGATATTTGTTTTAGCAGCTGGGAAACTAAAGCATCCAGGAGCATATGACAGTTGATTTCAAGAGGGATCTGGAAATAAGTAGTAAAATCCCCCAAATGGACAGAGTGATCAAAGGCAAGATGCCCTTTCTGAAGAATGTTGGGGAAGTCAATGCCAAGAGCTACTTGGCAATGGATAGCAGCTACTGGGGTAGCAGGCACCAGTTTCAAGGTAGAAAAAAAGGCAAGAATTACAGGTAGAAAACTAATTGAAATAATTCACCCCTCCATATGCAATCAATTTTGTGCTGTTGATTCTGTCTCCAAGAATTAGCCCATCCCTGTTGTCACAATCCTAATCTAGACCCCCATCACCTTTTACCTGGGCTATTCAATATCCTCCTTACTGGTCTCTCCACATTCACTCTTAACCCACTCTAATCAGCTTTTTCTGTTGCAACCAGAATGATCTGTTAAAATGCTATGTTAGAATGGATTGCTCATAGAACAGACACTCAAGCAAGCAGTTGGGTGTACTTTGGGAAGGGGCTATTTCCTGCTACCACTTCTTTTTTTTTTTTCTGTATCCAAATTATGTGAGAAAATGGTTGATTTCTGTGCTGTGAGACTGTCAACTCTTTGTGGACTGGGACCATAAGTTTCCTCAAAGGACTTTGATCTTATTTGACATCCCATCTTCCCTTATTTGGGAAGGGATCACAGGAGACACAGGTGAGACAATGGGGGAAATGAGACAGGAAAAGGCAACAGACCCTGAGTGGAATACTACAAATGGACAAGTCTCCAAAAGGATCTTCTGAGGAACCACTCAGAACACATCTCAGAATTGTCCCACTGAAGGACAACCATTGTTTGTTGAGAGCTGCCCTGGTAGACATTAAATCCTGGCCATGGCAAGCTTCTCGGGCACCAAAGGAAGCCCTTAGGCAGAAATACAGAAAGAAGAAGATGCTAGAGATTGGAAGATGGGAAATATTAATTGCTACCACGGAGATCACTGGGGTCCTTGCCGAGATCCTTTACTATTATCTGCCTGACCGTGTCCTCAGGTGCAGCTCTGGGTCAAGGCTGATTCATAATTACTGAGAGTTCTGATGGGTTCCTGCTGTCACCAGATACATATCTGCTCCGTCAATTCTCTGAACTTCAGTCCCTCACCCGCCCTACTGCATGGTTGAGAGGACCAGGTGGGAACACCCCTAAGAGCATCTAATGGCC
Source organism: Choloepus didactylus (assembly GCF_015220235.1). Classification (NCBI taxonomy): domain Eukaryota; kingdom Metazoa; phylum Chordata; class Mammalia; order Pilosa; family Megalonychidae; genus Choloepus; species Choloepus didactylus. The sequence goes on from NC_051322.1 coordinate 9,770,913, forward strand.
ACCCCTTAACAAACCCGTCATCTTCGCCAGGTGTGTATGCAGGGGAGATGTAACCCGGTGTTAATTCTTTTAAATGCTGGCAAATGCCTGTAAATGCCTTCTGATTTGTGTCTACGGAGTAGAAAAACTGATTCTCATGAAAGAAAATCATATATTGGAAAGCCCACACTTAGCATTTTTAATATAGAAAGTAAGCACGCCACTAATATGGGAGGAAGCTGAAATAGGAGAGAATATCAATGGATTCATTCCTTGGGGGTAGATTATATACAAAGATAATTGGTCCAAATAATGGAGAAAGGATTCAGGAGCATCACTCAGGACAGAATCTCAACAATCTTCCTTACACACTTCTCCTTCTCCAATCTTGTGTGTTTTCTCAGGTGTTTAACAGTAAACAGAGGGAACAAATAGAGTTCTTGCCTGTATTAGCTCAATTCCACTTCCACCCTCTGCCAGTGCACATCCCTCAGGGAGGCCTGCAGGGCTCCACCAGGGGACAGGTGCAGGGCCTGACTTCGGCTCTGCCGCAACCTTCTTCCCAGCCTTTCAAGAGGTGGTTGCACTGGGTTGAATGGTGTCCCCCAAAAGACATGTTCACCCCAACATCAGAACCTGAACTTATTCTGAAAAAGGGTCTTTGCAGATGCAATTCAAAGACATCCAGATGACATAATCCTGGATTATCTGTGTGGGCTCTAAATCCAATGAGAAGTGTCCTGATAAGAGAAAGAGAAGACAGAGGAGATCGGGAGAGAGGCCATGTGAAGATGGGGGCAGAGGTGGAAGTTGTGCCGCCACAAACCAACGGATGCCTGGAGCAGCTGGAAGCTGGAGGAGTCGAGGAAGGACTCTCCCCTCGAGCCTATGGAGGGAGCAGACACCTGTCCGCAGCTTAATTTTGGACCTCTGGCCCCCAGAACCCAGAAAGAATACATTTCTGCTGTTTTAAGCCACCAAATTTGTAGCGATTTATTATGGAGCCCTAGAGAGCTTGTACAGTAGTTTTCATGGGTCGTGGTTTCCTCTTTGTAAAATATGTTGTTGGAGCAGATGATCCCTAAAGGGCCTTCCTACTTGGATTCAGTGGCTATTATTAGCTGGCATACAGGATTATTAGGGAATTTGATAGACTTGCATTCTCTTTCAACTCCCTTTTCTGCAAAAAAAAAAAAAAAAAAAAAAAAATCACGATTCTGTGCGTATGCAAAGTCCAAGTCAAAACAAAAACAAGTTTAAAAGAGAAAAAACTCAATGTTGTCATGATGCAGGATGCATATCCACAAGATATTTTTACAAAGAGTTTCCTGGATGAGAAATTCATTTGAATGTCTGCTACTCAGCACAATATAGTTGTTGTGAAAATGAGTTTAATCTACCATTTTCCCTTTGGTTTTGTAATCATAAAATTCATTCAATTGTTCAAATAGTATTTGTTGAATATTTAACTCCAACATGACCTTGTAGGGTGTACTGGAGGTACTGAAAGAAATAAGAGAGAGGCTCTTCCTCCAAAGGACTTAGAATTTAATGGGGGCCAGAGGCAAGTAAACCAAAAGTCACATCAAATCTAAGTTGGTAAATTGTATTAGGTGTTTTCAGGAAAATATGGAACACAGAAGATGAACATTTAATTCTACACACAGGAATCAGGGAAAGCTTCTTGGATGAGAATTAGTCCCAGGCTATCCCAAGATAATAAACAGGCTTAATCAGGAACAGCTTATGACTAAATGCATAGTTAGATGCAGTGGTCATTAGGAATCTACAGATTAGTGGGCTTAGCTGGGGCAGAACGGGAATGAAATGGCGTGGCAGGAAATAGGACTGGAGAGGTAGAAACAAGTTAAGGCAATTGGACAGAAAAAAGAAAGTGAGAGAGTTTGATAACTGATTCTTGGTGGAATAGGAAAATAGAGGACTAAATGTTGCTGGCTGGCATTGTGACTACAATAGTATCATTTGCCACAGGGTAGGGACAGATTTGAAGAGTTTATGAGGAGAGGAGTTCAAGTTGAAAGTACCTGCAGGATATCTTCATGGAGATGTCCAGCAGAAAGATGAACAAAATGGATTTTGAGCGAGAAAGTAGATTTGATGTTAAATATTGACTCTTACACCAACAGTGGATGAGATCTCTCAGGGAGAGTGATAGAATTAAAGAAAAGAGAACCAAAGCAGTGATTCCAGGACCATCTGCACTTGAGGATCAAGCAGAGGAAGGAGCATCCACGAGGGAAAGGGAAGGAACTGACAGAAATGAAGGAGCAACGCCCAGAACGCGTGTTGGCTTGGAGCCAACAGAGGTGGCAAACCAGCAGTATCAAACTGTCTGAGTGATAAAATGAGAAAGAATGAAAGGTGCCCAGCAAAAGTGGCAATTCAAAAGTGACTGGGAAATTTAATGCGAGGGATTTCAGTGGAGAAGTGGAAGAAAAAAAATCCAGATTACAAAATGAAGGGAAAGTGAGGAAATAAACGCTGAAAGCATAGAGCACGTTTAGCATTGGCTTGGATCCAAAGAGAAAGACATAGTGTGATGTCCAGAGACAGTGGCAGACAATTGGGAGAAGAAAGTGAGAGAGGGGACAAGTCCTCAAATAAGAAAGAGGGGTGGAGGTCCACCGCACAGGTGGGAGAATTAAGTGTACACAGGAACTGGGGCTTCAGCAAGAAAACAGGGAAGAATGCAGAGTAGCGTCCAGAGATGACAGTACACTGACAATGACTGTGATGTGCGCTCCATGGGGATGAAGGTCTTTCTGTGCCTCGATTTCCCTTTTTGCTGTAAAAAGGAATGCTCAAAATAGCTATCTCAGATTTATGGTGAAAATTAATTTAGAGATTGCATGTGATGCAGTACAGTTGTGCTTAGCACATGTTATGTAAGCTCTCAAATGTTGACTATTATCATTGCCACTATTATTACTGTATTATTTCCTTATCAGTGGGAAGAGGAGTATGAGTGGCACTGTTTTCTGAGAGTGTGGTGTTTGAGGGGGAAGCAGAAGCATGGGAGAAGTGATGCGATCTTGATGGCTGCTAAGTAAATAAGAAAGGAAGCTGTCCTAGATATAAAGTGAACAGCAGACTAGAAAGCCTGAGAGCTCAGTTGGTGACTGGAGGCCATGAATTTGTGATTTTCTTAATTGGAAAAAAGTAGGAGCATGGTAGGAAGATGGTCAGGATAATCTAGAGCTGGCATTAGGCAGTGTGGCCACAGAGGAAGGACCAAAAGAAAGCAAACTTGACGGTTGGAGAGAGATTTAAAGGTCCCAGGTGTTAGCATAAATTAGGCCTGAGGTGAGTCTGAGATAAATTTGAGATTTATGGGGTCTTAAAAATATGTGTTAGAACAGAAGATATAGTATCAAACAAAGTTATCTTGGACTGTTAAGATTTTAGAATCAGAGGATAATTTCAGAGGTGTGGTTCCGGAAGTTGTTGAAGCAAAGGAGAGACAAAGGCCATTGGGGTTGAAAATAAAGGGGCTTGCCATGAAAGCGCTCTAGATGCACCTGTGAAACCAGTGCCCAAGTCCCAATACCCAGAGGATTTAACTGTGTTGGGATGAGATCCAGGCATACTGGTGTTTTGAAAAATTTTCCCAGGTGATATCCAAAGTGCAGCTAGGGCTTAGTATCATGGTAAAAGATAAAGCTTTACAGAAGCAAAGCCAATTCTGGCGCTGAAGTCTGGCAAAACCAGTACGCCAATAGATGATGATGATAGCAGTAATAGCAGCAGCAGCAGAACAGCTGGAGCTGACCGACTTTTGCTAATGTGCCAGGCATTCTTCCAAGCTTCTGTGCCAATAAGGTGCGATCTCCACTTTGCAGGGTGGGAAACGGAGTCACAGAGAAGATAAGTAAATTTTCAAGGTCATAGAGCTCATGAGTGGATGACTTCTGGACTCAGGAAATCTAACTTCAGAACGGTTGCCTTTGACCATTACGCCACAGCTTGACAACTTAATGCTCGTGTCTGACATCCTGGAAGTTAATGCACAAGTCGGCATCAGGGAAGCAGGTCAAACTGGTCTTCTCTGGAAGCAAAAGTGAGCATGCATATAAATATATTTCACCAGAAACAATCTTCTAGAAGTTACTGGGAGTAAAAATAAAAAGGCTTTTAGTCTGTCTTCTCTCAAACTATCCAATCACCTTTTAATTAAAAGTCACAGTTCATCACATATAAACCTAAATAAGTGAAAAATAACTTGAAAAATTACAGTATGAAGATTTCACTAAGATGAAGTAAGATGTGACAAGCTAGAAGATGCAAGCATCCAGAAGCCAACAGAATCTTGAGGGTTTCTGTGCAGCAGAAAAAAAAAATGATTCTTCCAAAGCAGAATTCCCCAGGAAGGACTGAGCAATAAATTGAGAGCCACAAAAAGGCCTTTCAGCCTTCAGGGTGCAACAGGAAGTGATTGGCGCCCCAAGAAAATGACTCTACATTTCATACCTGGGCTAGAGGAGGAGACAGAATAAAATTAGTTCATAGAATTCCACTGCAATCTGCTTCCTACAAATACCAAGCAACTAAAGAAAACCCAGAATTACTGACTGCCCCCTGCCACTACCTCATTTTTGTGATTGTACAATTCATTCCATCACTATTAGATGTGGAATTTCATTTATGATGGGGCAGAAATATTCTAATTATCCTACACAGAAACTTATCCTTGCATTGTATTAATTATTTATATATTTTTTCTTGGTGAACTGGTGATAAAGATGTGCTGAACATACAATGGTTCACTTTGAATAGGTAGCATGACTTCCATGGACTTTTTAGATACTGTTATTTATATCCAGGGGCAAGGATTTTTTTCTTAAATGAAAACTCCAAAACTAGATTCACATTTTAAAATTGATAAAGGAAATCCAAACGGATGAATATGAATAAGAAATAACAGCATATATGTTAACAAATATTCATGTGCCTCACCTGATGGTTCTCATCCTTGTAGATTCTATTTTTTCCATACAGCCCCACCCCTTTTGCATACTCCAAACATATTTTCTTTCCTAGACTTGGCTTACTTAATCTTCAAAGAAATACATAATTGTTCATGACACATCAAAATCAGAGAAGCATACATATAACCAGGAAGTGAGGATTTGAGGACTAATCACGATTACTGAATCATTTCATAAATTTTACTTTCTGGTATATTAGAGTAGACAGAGGGAAATACCTGATATCTCTGAACTGTAATCCAGCTGCCTTGATCTCTATAGTGATTGTATAGCCTTTATCTTGGGCCTTTGTGATTGTAAAAACTTTGTGACTAACCTTCACTTGTACCCGTTTTATCTGGTTTTTCCACTTTGGAGTCTTGTGATCACTAAAGAGAGCCCTAATGTTTATTAATGAAGGGTATTGGTTCAGCCCAGAACTAACCCACCCCAAGTACAATGGTATCTTGATAACCAAAGCTGGATCTAACCAAAATGGGCCTGCTTGATGTGTAGTAGCTTAGACTTTAACCTACAAGTCACCTATATCTCATTATAATACTAAAAATCACATCCATCATGCTAAGTTTGCCATTTTCTTACGTACGTTCTGTGACTAAGCATGTAATCAATCTGTGCACGCTCAGTAATTGGATCACTTCTAATTACATCATCTGGAGCCATTGTGGTCATTATCCTAAAACCTGCCCATCTTTTAACACTAAAAAAATATCAAAATTACTACAGTTCAGGGAGACAGATTTTGGACCTATAGGCCATCTGCTCTCCTCCTTCATGCCTAACAATAAAACTTTCTTTCTTTGAAACCCCGGTGTCTAAGGAATTAGTCATTTGAGCACATCTGGCAAAGAATCCACCACCTTTGTCCGGTAACATACAGATTGAATAACATGAGACTGGATTTTGATTTAGCATTAAGACCTGTATATCTAAGAATAGTACGTAGTCATGCATCTGTTCTTAGTTGTCATAATAAACTATTTTATCATCTTAAGTAGGTCATTTGATATAGTATATTTGACTTCACTGGGGTTGAAAAATAGGAAATGATATTCTCACGTTTCATAGCTAGGTGAATTGGAACTTACACAAGATCTAATTTGGGTCTGGCACCCATCATCCAACTTTCTTTGGGTTGAAATACAGCTCCATGATCCAAAAAAGCATTGTATCAGAAGCTCACAGTCGGTCAGCTCTGGGGCTGATTTGTGAATCCAAAAGTGGCCTAATTGTGTCACCAATTACAAGCACGCTGTTTGAATATGGTGATTCTAAGAATTCTGGGCAACAATTCAGTCCTTCACATGGAAATGAGACGAATTATGCAACAATTAATGAAATCTGTTTGGTCTTCTGGACTTCAAACCACCTGCTGATTAAGCCATTATTCTGGCTGTGTAAATGGATTAAACACAAATACTGAGGTTTTTTGATTTTTTTATTTCTGAATTCTTACATCTGATTTTTTGGGTAAATACTAGGGCTGAATTGAAGCACCTACTAAATTAATCTAATTTGTTAGCAATCACTAAATTGACTGAGACATAAAAACCCACATTTTTGTATATTCTTCCAACGAGATATATTTCACCAAATTCAAGTGTATTCAATGCAACCTTAAAATAATATAATAAAATGCTAATGCTAACCAAAATTTTCAGAGGCCTTAACAGCAAAATCATTGGTAACTTTTAAGTGTCTTTCAGCATAATAATCATCCACTATCACATTTACAGCAGAGTTATTCATTTATTCAACAAAGATTTATCAATTAATTATGTCCTAGGCACACTGCCAAGCAATAAGAAAACAACATTAAACTAGATATACATGTTCCATATCCTCCTGGCACTCAAATCCACAAACTGCTGGTGTCAGAAGAGTTTTCTCAGCACTAGGACTAATTTGCTGAATTTACTAATTTGCTGATTTGCCAAGAATATAAAGAAGTTATATTTCAAATTGAGTAAATCAGTGGAGCATTCTAATTTAAATTCTTAAAACATTAATCCAGTTGGAAACAATTTTGTTAAAACTATTAAAAATAACTTTTTGTTAAGTCAGTAAATCTTGTAAATTTGAGGATTTGATCATTTGACAAACGAATCATTCAGTGAATCGATTTTGGAAAGTTAAGTGTTGCTGAATTGATCTAAAGATGCTTCTCCCTGTCCTTGCTGATGCCCAGTTCCCAGGAGCAGCTTGTCAGTGCATCTCATGGAATCAAACCACAAAACTGTGAGCGACCATTGCAGGAGGGACTTAGGTCCTCCACGAAGATGAAGATACAGCATCTCAAACACCTGACGGAGGTCACAAAGCCGGTATCAGCCATGGCTGGGTAGCTGCACCTTTCTGTTCAGCATCGATCCTCCAGCTCCTTCTAGGAGGCTCTGTCACACCTTCCGGGCTCAACTGCAAGAACTCTGTTTGGGGGGAGGCTTTGTTTATTTGTTTGTTTGGCACTACAAAGGCCATCATGTGGATTAATCCTGCCGAAAATCCCTAAAAGCAGAAAAGCAGCCCATCTTAGGGAGACCCTATACCCAGCCCACTGGGTTGGAAATTCAGAAACTCAACCTGACACCGTTTGGAATTTAGGCCACTTTTGGATTCATAAATCAGCCCGGGAGCAGACGGAGTTAAAAAAAAGAAAAAAAAAAAAAAAGGGCAGTCTGTGCTTTGGGAGCATGACACATTCTGACAAAACCAGACATGAGGTTTACACGGCAGCAATGCTTACTGACTTTTAATACAGTTGTGAGGTTGGAACTGCTGTCAGATGACATATCTCACTTAAAATTTTCTTTTGAGCTGCAAAAGTTTAATTCTTAAGCTTTAACAGACACAGCCTCTGCCTTCAAATTTTCAAATCTAATACAGGAAAAATGTGATGGAACCCCAGGCAAATTTTAAATTTTTATGCCCCAGTTTCTGCAACCGTATTTTGGGAATTACAGTGATATTTATCCCAATCAGTAGTGATAAGGATGAAATGAGAGAGCATGGACTAAGTACTCTGAACCTCCTTATCAGAACGGATACCTGGACTGCTTCTAGAATGAGAGAGAAGAGCTCAACACTGGGAAAGATGTACACACAGCAGAGAGAAGCACAGCAGGGAGCTCAAGAGCTTTGGGGTATCTGAGTCCTAAGAAAGCGAGTAGAGGGCAACAAGAATCAGGTAACAACAGCCTTGCAGACACTCTGAGAAGTCTGAGTTTATCCTCTGCACTTTGAGGAGATGTTTGAGGATTTTTAAGCAGGGACGTGCTACAAGAAGATTCACATTTTAGATGGATCATTCTACTAATGGTGCAGCTGATTAGATATAGATGTTAAGTACAGGTGCAGGTACATATAGATATACATGTAGATGTAGGTATGGATTTGGATAGAGAGATGTAGATGAAAGTACAAGTACAGGTAGATGTAGATATTGACACAGAGAAATATATATGGATGTAAATATGGATTAAATATGGATATGGATAAAGATGAGATGCCGGTATAGGTACAGGGACAAGTACAGGTACAGATCTAGACTACAGATGTGCATTTAATCAATGAAAGAAGTTTCCACTTTGTGCCAGGCATAGTGCTAGGTGTGCTTCATACATATTATTTCAGAAATTAACAAGAAAGCCACTTGCCCTCAAGGAGTTTGTTCAGGAATGAGGAGGGTTTTTTTCCCTGAAACGATTCAAAAGAGAACAATATTGAAACTCAGCCTCATGAGGTGCACAGGAGAACGACTGCTGCAGATGCCGGAGCAGCAGTAGCAACGAGGCAGAGTGAGGTACCCTCCCCGCCGTGTGCGCCCTGCCAGGGGGTGGGATCCCTGATGCGTATAAAACAACGTCCTTCCATCAATGAAGGCACAATATCCATTATCTAATCGAGTGCCCAAATAAATATTTATGATCATTTCAATTGTCATCCCCATTTTGCAGAAGAGGACATGAAAGGCAATGGGAGGTATAATGTGATCTTAAGGCACAGAATCACATATTCTGGTTTTCTTTTTAGAAAAATAACTCTGGCAAGAGAAATCTGGGTTTAAATTATATCTCGATTAAAAAAGAATCTAGGACAGATTGTAGGAATACGGACTTGAAGGCAGGGAGATGAAACTCAAAACTATTGTGGTTCAATGCCAAATGACAGGTGCCTGTGTTAAGCCAGCAGGACACCAGAATAAGAGAGAGAAGGAGAAGGGAAAGAAGGGGAGAGTGAGGGAGGGAGGGGGGAAAAATCTCAAATGACTCCCTGACCACTCTTTGCAGATTGGGTGAAGAAATAAACGGGGAATTTAGAAGAAACAGTGCTCTGGAGGAAGTCATGGTGGAGATTATTTCCATTTTGAATGTTTAGGGAACAAAGCAGCAGTGGTTTTCTAGTGGAGGCGCCACCGGGAGAAACGGTTCTGGAGCACAGGAGCGACTGGTAAATCACAAAGCCTGCAGGCACATGGTGGTCCCCATGGAAAAGCCCATGGAAAAGTATCTGGCAGGAAAAGACAACTGGCAACACTAGAGATGGTCTCTCCTCTTGAAGCACACCCACGATGACAGCTCTGCCCGACTGCATCGATGCAAGGAGCTGAACAAGCAGGTGTCCACGCCCCAGCTCACACAATGCCACATGAAATGGAAAGCTCCAAAAGGAGCTGTGAAAGGCAACCTCATACCTGAGACCACATACAAACAGGAATGCACTGTAATTGCCCCAAGGTTCAAAAACAAGGACAGAGGTTACTCTCTTAAAGGAAAGGCTTGGAAAGAATCATGAGTGGAAGGAGCTGCTTTGCCACAGCCATTAACCCTTCATGGAGGGCACCCACATTCCCAGCAGCAGCTAAAATCCGGGAGTGATGGAGAACTGACATGAAGGAGCTGTTGTCCCACTGATGTGTTCACATCCACACTTGGCAATCAGCAGCAGCAAAGATATTTCTTTAATAAATGTTGAAGTTTCACAAAAAATCTACATCATTTTACTTTCTGCTCTAAATGATTACAATAACACACTTTACTAAGATGTAGGTTGATAATACTTCATTTTGCCTTACTCTAAAGAGAGAGCATTTGTGTCCCGAACATTCTGCATTAAAAAAATCATTTAATAAAAAATATTCTAAACCCATCATAATAAAGCCCGCTAAATTAAGACAAACTATGTTCAAACGAGAACAGCAGTTGATGACCACTTTTATTTAAGAAGTTGACATTTTTTTCCTGCAGTTCAAAACACTTGGAAAACAAAACCAGCATGCTGTCCGTAACCAAATGGGATCCTCCTGCTGCCAAGTGTATTAAGGACTTCTGAGGCTAGCTTATTACTGTGTTTTGGATCCTTAATTCAAAGCATATCTAAATGCTTTGAGGCTTATAGGCAGATTTTCATGATTATGTTGGGAACTGAATATGAAAGATAAAAAATGTGGAATAAGCAAAACTACCTCTGTGAGCGAAGGGCAAGTATGACGACAACCCTTGGGAATAAAGTTACTGAAAACAGAGAAGGACAGATAAATAGCCTTAAGTCTAATAGGAAAAAAAAAATGGTTTTAATTCCCCCTGTTATGCAACTCGCAATTTCATTTTAGTCACCAGTCAGAAAAGGCACTTCAAATTTAGCTTAAATAAAAAATAAACATTTATTAACTTAAGTACCTTTTGAAATGCGGTTCCTTAATATTTTTGTACATATTTTTATTGTCTTATCTTGAAAGCTTAGACATGTGATTTTTAATAACAATCAATATTCTGCTAATAACTGCTTTCTAATTTTAAAGATATTCTTATGTATATTTTCTTTTCTCAAACACCTACACAAATATACAAACATATACACAAACACACACACCATTTTATATTATTTGACAACAGGTCGTGGCTAGATCTTTCAAATCTGATCAAAATCTCATCTGCAAGTTCCCCTGAGGGTGCCACTGATTCTGGTGCACATATTTTGCCTTACATGATTCAATCACATTAAGTATCTTTAAATGATTTTTGGTGCAGAAATCGTGAAGCACATGTATATCATACTCTCTTTTGATTGTGTTACTTGATTTGTTCTTTTAGATGGCATGGTTAGTATTAAAAAAAAAGTTTAAAAACTAAAATTTCAAGGTGCTAATGGGCTACATCTACAACCCCAATGCTCACCCAGATGACTATGATTTCTTCAGACTTCCATGTCATTTGGAATTTTTATTTATTTGGTATCACTCAATCCTTTAGGAGGAAACAAAATGTATTAAGTCCACTACTCAGTGCCAAATGATTGGTTTATAAAAGAAAAATCTAAATATTTTTCTTTGATTACATACATGCCAACCGTGGTGCAAATATATTCTCTAATTCTAGTTGTTAGGTCTTAGAAGGGCTTTTAAATTAAAAAATGTAATTACTGATCATGATTAGTATGAGTACTTAAATGAGCTATGGATGTCATAACCAGATTGTGTCATATCTGTTTAAGCAGACCAACAAATCAACAAAGAAAAGCAAACAATACATCAGTTAAAAAACAGCAGGATATTATTTGGGGGCAATACATGCTGGGAAGTGATATTTGAACACACACAAAAAACGGTGCTGACAAAAAATTCAAAATGTTTGAAGCATTCTACAATGATAAATTTAACAATTATAATAAAACCTGAAAATTGAACAAAAATGTATTTGTTTGCATATTATCATATGATACATAACTAAGTATATATAAGGCATACAAGCTTCAGTCATCGTTATTAGGCATTCTGTAAACAAAACAGAGAGGCAATTAGGTTTGAGACCCACTTCAAGTTGCAGTGAGATCTCAGTTTAAGTCACTCCTATTTTTTTCTCCTTATCACTTTATCACATATTACTTTTTTTAATCTTCAAAAGAAAATTATACAGACAAGAAATGTGAAGACTTTGGGTAGCTAGAGTTGCAAAGGTGTGCACCCACTGATGTCCACATTCAGTGCATTTAAGTGGAAAGATGAGACTCTGCAGCTGCAAGACACAATGAATTATTAATAACTGTCTTGGGAAAGGGTTTATCATGTTCAGTGAAAGTTGGTTTTGCAATACAAATACTACTAGGTGTCCCATTATATTTACTAAACTAGTAAAAACATATGCACAAAAAATGCTAAAAGACAAGTCCAAGGTGAACCTGGCAAGCAGCCAGCATAAGCACGGACTCCGGGCCAGATGGTTCAAGCTCACCCTAGAACCACACCTACCAGCTGGAGGACGCTGGGTAAGTTAATCGGCCCATCTGTCTCATGTTCCTCGTCTGTAAAATGGGAGTAATTATAGTATCTACTGCATGATAGTTGTTAGGATTAAATGAGTTAATATACATACATACATACATGTAACATGTTAAAGCACTTAGAACAATGCCTGCCATTTAGTCACCACTGCTTTTGTTATTAGCAGCAGTGAATAAAAGGATTGCTAAATATATGCTCTCCAGGGAGTTTAAATTGCAAATAAGACTGGAAAGGAATATGAATTCACCATGAACTCATTCAATAATAACCCCGAGAATGCAGGGAGCTTCTGAATTTGGTCAAATTCCATGTCACTGTAGACCAAGGCTAAATTTTAATGAAGATAACCAGAACATGCATCAAATCAGATGTAAGGTATATGAAAATTCTTTTGGCTCATTGCTGAATGCCCAGAACACAACCACATCTGTTGAAATGAAGAAATGTAAATTCCAAAGAGAATCATGTATGCATGAGAAACGTTCATCATACATGATGGCAATGAATTAGGCCAGTCAGCATTTCAGGGAAACACGTCAGACACCCAGTCAAGAAATAAGAAAAGAAATGTCACGGTCTTCTCACTCATGAAGTATGGGTTCTTGGTGGTAAAGAGAATAACTAAAACACGAATGCTGGCAAAATATATCTAAGAAAGTACTGCTGAAATGCCTTTAATTCACTCACATAGAACTACCTATCAACCAGCTGTAAAAGACATTGTAAGAAGTCCAGAAATGGGCAATAATTAACTACTACCTCAAGGCAAGTGAGAGAGCTGTCACACGCTTGCTGCTTGTTCAACAATCAGAGCCATTTTTTAGAAATAGCACATGATTCATCTGGGAATAAAACAAAGCCCTCCAAAATAAGGGAAAGTCTAGCTTGAAAAGATACCAGCCAAAAAGTAAAACCTGTGTTAGAAGCACAACAGAGAAGAGACTTTGCTCTGTCAAGTACCAGCTCTGCCTTTCACTGTTGCAAATCATAATCTGCAACTTGTTACCTTGTCTGGAATGCAGAGGGTATCCTCACAGGGTGACTTTAATGCATAATAGTTACAATTTCAAAATCAACATTTGTTTGAGGGTGCCTGTTCTAGTTTGCTAATGCTGTCGTTTTGCAAAACACCAGAAATGGATTGGCTTTTATAAAGGGGGTTTATCTGGTTACACAGTTACAGTCTTAAGGCCATAAAGTATCCAAGGTAAGGCATCAACAATCAGTACCTTCACTGGAGAAAGGCCGTTGGCTTCCGGAAAACCTCTGTTAGCTGGGAAGGCACGTGGCTGGTGTCTGCTCGTTCCTAGGTTGCGTTTCAAAATGGCGTTCTCCAAAACGTCTGCTTCAGCTTCCAATGGCCGTCTTCAGAATGTCTGTCTCAGCTCCAGCTAGCTGTGAGCTCCTTCTGTCTGAGCTTATATAGTGCTCCAGTAAACTAAACAAAGCCCACACTGAATGGGCAGGGCCACACCTCCATGGAAATTATCCAGAGTTATCACCTACAGTTGGGTGGGTCATGTCTCCATGGACACTGAGCCAAATAGGTTCCAACCCAATCCACACTAATACATCTGCCCCCACAAGAATGCATTAAAGAATATGGCTTTTTTCTGGGTACATAAATATAGACTGACACAGTGCCATTAGAAGTCTCTTAAGGCCTTCTAAAGTTCTATTTCTTGAGTGGTTAAATGGTAGAAGGTTTAATAAACAGTTCAGATATTGTTTTATTCTTCTGGGTATTTCAAGGTCTTCTAAATGTCCATCCTCTCTCAATGTTACTATTTCCAAGCTTTTGAATTTTAATGTATCTTTACCTTGCCAATAACAGGATAATGGCCAAGGAAAAAAAAAATCCTGTTTATTCTCTCCAGAAGACTGCTAAATTCCTAAAAGAGAAGCACATGCTTCAATGAAGAGGGGGAATACAAGTGGAATCAGTCAATCCTGGGTTCCCACCTTAGCTCAAGAGCATGCTAGCAAAGTCATGCTGGGCAATTCATTCATCCTTCTGGAATCTCATGTTTTCATTGCAAAGTTATGATGATAATACCCCTCTCCTTAGGCTTGTTGTGACAATAAAATAAAGAACTAAGCTCAAGAATTTTCACATAGCAACACCTAGTAGTTTTAGATTTTTCTCTTTCTTTTCCCCTTAATAAAAAAAAAAAAGCAGTTAATGAAGAGGGTTTGTTGTGATCTCTGTAAAACAATGAACTCATGGAGTAAAATAAGATCTTAAAGGTCTGCAAACACTGAGACCTGTTATTAGAAGGGGAATACTTATGAACACCTTTTTGCTATCTGAAGTTTTGACATACGCCAAAATCAGTGCTTTTATTTAGCAAATCAGTTATATGCATGCTCCTCAAATCCTCAAAAATCATAACCTGAAAAAGTAATGTGAATTTAACAAACCACAGGAGAATTTTTAAGTCAGTGCAAAACTTGGTTTGAGGATTCTTCATATGTCGATTCTCTTTCTTGCTTAATGGGACTTAAAAATCTCTTCTTATAATAATTCATTTCAGCCTTGCATAATCCTTGCACCCCACCAGCGTAAGAACAGAAACGTTACATAACCAATAGAGAAGCTCCAAGGTGGCAAAATCACAATTTACACATGGGGGTGCCAGTGGCAGCTTTGTGGCCTTTTCTGCAGCCCCTGCCCCCTCAGTGATGTCCCCGTTACAGGGGGCGAATCCCTCAATGAACATTTGTAATCTAGGAAAAACTATTTGAGTTCACAATTATTTGTCTTATCTTGGATGCAGAAATAGAGGGTGGGTTTTATAAAGGGGAAAAATAAGAAAGCATAAAAACTCTGGAATCCAGAGGTGAGGATATCCTTACCTATCCTGAATGGGGGATGGAAGAAAGAAACAAATGAGAGAAAACACTTCCAAAGCCTCTTAGGTCCCTGACAATTCTCCCTATGAAAATTGTGTAATCATGCTGTAGAGTTTCTCCATTATAACAGCCATCTTTATTTGTAAAAGTCCAGATACAAAATGTATTCTTTCAGTATTTCTGGATTTTCCTTTTTTACAAAAACAAAAAGGTATGTAAAACCCTTCCCTGCTGTCATTTCCACAGACAGATGTTTTTCAGGCAGCCCACCCTTGCTCACACTGCAGAATTTTTAAATAGGAGGTATTAAGTGACAAAGATCCCCAAAGATAAATGGGTTTGATCAGAGTAATCTGAAATTTTTAATATTCAATGAGCGGGACAACAAAACAGGTCAGCCTTGCCTTGGGGTGTGAAGATCTTCTATGTTTTGATTTTTGATGATTCAATTTGTCTTCTCTGGAGTTTTGTATAAAAACAATCATACACGATGTTTGCTTTTGTGTCTGGCTTCTTCAATACAATGTTTTTGAGATTCATCCATGTTGTGTGTGTCAAGTTTGTTCCTTTATGTTGCTGAGGAGGATTCTGTGGCAGGGATGTACCATAATTTGTTTATTCATTGATAGACATTAGGTTGTTTCAAATTCCAAACAACATTAAACAAGAGCTCTATTTGCTTCACATCCTCACCAATTTTACTTCATCAGTTTTTAAATCTTAGCTATTCAAGCGAATATCTAGTTAAGTCATATTGGGGTTTTTTGTTTGTTTGTTTGCTTTTTCATTTCCCTAATAACTAACAGACTATCTTTTGGGTACTTACTGGTCATTTATATATCTTGCTTTGTGAAATGTCTGTTCAAATCTTTTGCTCATTTTCAATTATGCTGTTTGCCATATTATCAAGTGGGAAAAATGAATGTAGATATCAATAGAGATGATACAGATTGTATATAGTATAAATATAAAGATACAGATATAGTCTAGCTATGTTCTGGAATCAAATCCTTTATCAGATAAATGTATTCCAAAAACTTTCTCCCAGTCTGGTACTTGTATTTTCCTTGCCTTAATGGTATCTTTCAAGGAGTTTTAAATTTTGATGAAGACTAACTCTAGCAATTCTCTATCACTGTGTCACAAATTATCACAAACTTAGTGGCTTGAAACACCACAAATTTATCATCTCACAGTTTTGGAGGTGAGAAGCCCAGCGTGGTCTCTCTGGTCTAAAACCAAGGTGTTGGCTGAGCTGGGTGCTTCTCTTGGATGCTCTGAGGGGGATGTGTTTCCTTGCCTTTTCTGTCTCCTAGAAGCTGGTCCCATTCCTCAGTTCCTCCATCTTCAAAGCCAGCCACTTTGACTCCCTCTGCTTTTCAGGAGTCCTGAGATTAGGCTGGGCCCACCTAATCTCCCCATCTCCAGGTCCTTTACTTACAGCTGCAAAGTTCTTCTCATCATGTAAGGTCGTTTATTCCCAGGCTCTGGGGATCAAGACATGGACATTGCTGTGGGGACACTATATGCCCCCACACTAATTTATCACTTCTTTTAAGGTTGATACTTTCAGTGTCCTAGCTAATAAATTTTTACCAAACTCAACTATGCAAAGATTTTACCTCATATTAGACGCTTCATAGTTTTAGCTATTATGTTTAGGTCCATAATCCATCTCAAGTTAAATCTGGTCAACCTTCATTTTTCTCATGCATAGCTAGTTGTAACAACACCATTTATTGAAATTATTTCCCAAGTGAATGATCTTAGCAACTCTGCCAAAATTCCATTGAACGTATGTGTGTGGGTATATTTCTGGACTCTCCATTCTTCCTTGTCCATTTTTTAATCTATTCATAATTATTTCGTGTTTTGGATATCATTATAAACGATGTTTTTCTAATTTTAATTTCCAGTTGTTTGTGGCTAGTACATAGACATACAAATGAGTTTTCTGTACATTGACTTGGTATTCTTAAACTTTGCTAAACTCACTTCTTAGATCTGCAGATTCTTTTTGAGGGGGTAGATTCTTAGGATTTTTCTACATAGACAATCATGCTGCTGTGTATAAGGAAAGATGTCCTTTGTTCTGTCCATTCTATATGGCTGTTTCTTTATTTTCCTTGCCTAATTGCACTACCTAGGATATTCAGTAAAATTTTAAATAGCTGATGAAAACAGCATTCTTGTATTCTTCCTGATCTTAGCCGGAAAGCATTTAGCATTTCACCATTAGGTATAATCTGCACTGCAGCTTTTTCTTATTCAGCCATAGGCTTTGTCTAATTGAGAAAGTTCTCTTCTACTGCATACTGCCTGAGAGTTTTTATGACTAAGTATCGAACCTTGTCAAATGTTTTTATGTATGTCTTAAGACAATATTCTCTGTCTTCTTAACCAACCTTGCATTCCTTGCATAGACACAACTTGGCCTTGGTGTCTTCAGTGTACTCAAATCTATTCAATTTGCTACTACTTTGTTGTTTATTTTTACGTTTTAATGGGGGCTAGTGGTTTGCAACTTTCTATCCTTGTAATGCATTTGAATGTTTCAGGATAATATCGCCCTAATAAAAAAAGATGGGAAGTGTCCTTCTCCCTCTGCTTTCTGAAAGGGTATAAAGGATTCATTTCTTCCTTAAATGATTGATAGAATTCAGCATTGAAGTCATCCAGGCTTGTGAAAGATTTTTAATTAGCAATTCAGTTTCTTCAAACTGGGTAGCTCTATTCAAGCTATCAGGTTCTTCCAGAGTGAGTTTTGCTCATCTGTGTCTTGAATTTGTCCATTTCATCTAGTTGTATTTGCTGCCAAAGTTCATGTAATTTCTTTATTCTTTGCTTCTTGTCTGTAGGGTCTATAGCAAGGTTCCCGTTTTCATTCTGAACGTTGGCTATTTGTGTCTTCACCCTTTATTGTTGATCAGACTGACCAGATTCTTTTCTGAATTTTATTGATCTTTTTAAAGGATTGGTTCAGATTTTTCTCTATTGTTAGTTGCTTTCCCATTTCGTTGATTTCTGCTCTTATCTTCATTGTTTCCTTATTTCCACAGACTTTGAGTTTAATTTGTCCTCTTTTTCTAAGTGGAGCCTGACAGCAATAACTTTCACCCTTCTCTTTTTCCAATGTAAGTATTCAAAGGTTTCTATTTCTATTAATCATACTTTAAATGCATACCAGAGGTTTTGAAATATTGGATTTTCATTTTCATTCCATTTAAAATACTTTCTAATTTCCACTTTGATATCTTCTTTGGTCCATATATTATTTAAAATTGTGTCCCTTAATTTCCAATTATTGGGTGAGTTTTCAGATATGTTATTGATTTCTAATTTAATTGCATTGTAGCCAGAGAACATACGCTGAATCATTTGGATCCTTTGAAATTTTATGGACACTTGTTTCATGGCATAGCATGTGCTATCTTGATGAAAGTTCCACATGCTCTTGAAAATAATATGTATTCTTCTGTTTCTGGGTAAAATGTTCTATAAGTGTCATTTAGGTCAAGTTGGCTAATAACATTCTAAATCTCTAAATTTATCTTCTATTTGTCCTATCAATTACTGAAATGAGTGTTGAAACCACCACCGCTAACTGGGGATATGTCCGTTTCCCTTTCAGTTTTATTAGTTTTTGCTTTATGTATTTTGTCCTTTTCACTATGAAATGTCCCTTTTTAATCCTAGCAATATTCCTTATTCTGAACTCTTTTTTAGATACAGTAACTCCAACTTCCAAATAATTGGTATTTGTATGATATATCTTTTTCCATCCTTTAACTTGTCTGCATATTTATGTATAAAGCAAGTTTCTTTAAGACAGTACATAGTTGACTCACTTTATTTTCTCCCTAGCCTGGCAATCTATGAGTTTAAATTGGAACGGTTGTATCGTGTGTATTTAATGTGAGTACTGATACCCTTGAGTTTAAATGTACCATCTTGCTAATTGTTTTCTAATTTATCCAAATGTTCTTTCTTTTTGTCCTCTTTCCATTCTTTTTGTGTTGTTTTATTAAGTATCTTTATTATTCCATTTATCTTCACTATTGGATTCTCAGCTATACCACTTCCTTTTAATTTTTACTGGTTGCACTAGGGTTTACATATGCATTTTTTTTTAACAAATCAGAGTCTTAATTTTGCTCTTAATCATAATTATCTGTTAAAGAAATTTTAAAGATGATAAAATTCATCATTATTTACCTACATGTTTACCATTTTAAGCACTCTCCATTTCTTTGTATAAATCTGAGTTTCCATCTGGTATCATTTTCCTTCTGTCTGAAGAACTTTCCTAACATTTTTTGCAATGTTAGTATGTTGATGATGAAAATGCTTTTGCTTTTTCTGTCTAAACAAACACTCACCTTCATTTTTGAAAGGTATACTTCACTGAATATAGGATTCCAGGCTGACCATTTTTTCTTTCAACACTTTAAAACTGTAGTTCTAATGGCTTCTGCCTTGCAGTGTAAATATGATGATAAGTATGTCATCATGCTGATCTTTTTAACTGTACGTTGTATGTCTTGTCTTTTCCTATGGCTGCTCATCAAAATTTTTTTTTATCACTGATTTTCAACAAATTGATTATTATGTGCACTGCCATGGTTTATTTTTATTCTGTTTGGGGATTGCGGGTCTTAGAACTATGGCTTTCTAGTCTTCTTCAAAACTGAATTTTTATACCCCATTATTCCTTCAAATATTATTTTCTGATCACTCCTTCTCCATTATTCAGGGTCTTCAGTTACATATGTAAGAATGTTTGCTATACTGTATCACTGGTGCTATTTGATTGTTTTACTCTTTTTAGTACCTATGCTTTATTTTGGACAGTTTCTTTTCCCACATCCTCAAGTTCAGCAATCTTTTCTACAGCAGTGTCTAATGTTCTGTAGGTCCTTCCCATGATTTTCCTAATTTTCATATATTTATTTTTAACACTGGAAATTCAATTTGATTTTTGATCTCTTTTCTCAATATGCTCATGTTTTCCTTTTATTCCTTCAGCATACTGAGCATATAATAGCTATACTTATAATAGCTATTTTAATATTCTTGTCTGCTAATTTTATCTTTTCTGTCATATCTGATCCCAGATTTTTATCATGGATGTATGTCAGATTTTCCTTCTTCTTTGCATTTGTAGCAATTTTTGTTAGATGTTGCATACTGTTAATTTTATGTTAGTGATTACTGAATTTTATTTATTGATAAAAAAATGTTGAACTTTTTCTGGCAGGCAATTAGTTACTTGTGGATCAGTTTAGTCTTTCTGAGGTTTGTTTTTAAAGTTTTATAGCGGGTCCAGAAGAATCTTTCCTCTGGGTTTATTTTTGCCCCTCTACTAAGGAATGAACCTTATGGGGATTCTACTAAATACCCCACAGTTTCAACAAGTCTCGAATTTCTGGCATTTGGTAATATGAATTATCCCCATCCCTATGTCAGCTCTGGGACTTACTCACCTTACAAAGTCCCAGCAATTTTTTTTTTTTTTTTTACACAGAAACTGTTCTTTGTTAGACTGATGGAATTTCATCCTATGCATGTACAGATTAGTAGTCAAAGAAAGACTCAAACATACACCTGCACGGATTTCTGAAGCTCCTTCTCTGTGTAATTTCCTTCCCCTCTGATATTCTGTCCCACAAATTCTAGCTGCCTTTGCATAACTGAAATCTGTCTTCTGTCTTCTCAAACCAGCGAGAATGTTCTCTTTTTTTTCTTTCTCCCCTCCCTGCACAGTGAATTGCCTACAGGCAGGAAGCCTCTGTGACTGTAGTCCTCATCAAGTTGTTTCATCACAGCCTGGCGTTGCTTGCTGCCCAATATCTAAAAGCAGCTATTTCATATATTCCATCCAATTTTCTAATTTTAAAGCCAGAGGGTTAGTACAGAACAGTGGCTCCTTATGGCCAGAATAAGAGGTTCAATAAAATAATATGAAAATAATCCTATAATTATATTTACCTTTATGAGAATAAACTTAAGAGCTATTTTGCAAACAGTATTTGTGGTATTTACTTCACACTAACATAAAAAACTAGTATCATGATAGTATTTATATTTTTGTCTTGAGATGTTAAAATAGATCTGTTTATTTACAGTATTGTAGAAAAATAAGCAATGGGCTCAAAAGCAACGATGTAAGTATGCACAAATATTTGCATAGACCCACATATAGACATCATGCTTCTATAGCATATTTGATGACCATAGTGGAGGGAAAAATATACAATAAAGCATGTAAGTGAAGAAGAAAAGGATCTGAGCCACATGTTTGTGCATATACAAATATTTTATCTATATAATAACCATCTGAATGCTTTAACACTGTTTTAAACATCTGGATGGTATGTCATTGGTATGTCATTGTATAGACTTAAACAAAACACCTGAGATGGATTACAGAGGAAACACAGAAGGGAAAAAAGACACAAATTGAATAACAAAGCTGAAATTCCTTTATTGGCAATCTCTTGTAGAAAATAATGATGCCTCCAGAATTTATGCAGTCTCCCTAAGGACATCATAAGGTCCAGATAAGATCCGGTGCTGACCACAAATGATACTTTGAGTAGGACACATGACCAAATCACATGAAGACATGTGAATAGAAATTTTCATTCTTGGATGTAAGTATCTGTGGCAGGCAGGCTTAGGCGCCATGAAGATTCCATACCCTTATCCCTGGGACTAGGAATATAAAGAGAAATCACATCCTTGAATATGTTACTTTATCCGGCAAAAGCTAAGGGGAATTATCCTGGTGGGCCAGCTGCAATCAAATGAGCCCTTAAAAGCTGAAGTAGAAGGGCGAGTCAAAGAGATGCCAAGTACAAGAAAGATTTGATGCGGCATGGCTGGCTTGAAGATGGAGGAGACCACACAAGGAAATGGGGACCTCTGTCCTACAGTCATAAGGAACTGAATTCTGCCCACAACCAGCACGTCTGGAAGAGGATCCCGGGCCCTCAGAAAGAACTGTAACCCCAGCCAATACTTGGATTTTAGCTTAGCCGCCATGCTGCGTCAGACTTCCAACAGGAACTGTGAGACCATAAACAGGTTGTTTTAAGCTGATAAGCTTGTGTGTTACAGCAGCAATAGAAAAAGACATATGGTATCCAAGTTATCTGGACAATAGACCTGATCTTTTAAATATGATTCCTTAATTTAGGAAAACTTAGATTTTCATTTCTCTATTTGGTACAAAATTTTAAAGTGGCAGACATTAAAATGCACTGGCCAAAGATACTGTTTATATTTGAGATACATTTTGTCTGGAAACCATATGAATGAATGGTTTATTATAAATGAATATAATAATCATTTGTGATTTTTAAATTAATGACAGAATTG
Source organism: Choloepus didactylus (assembly GCF_015220235.1). Taxonomy (NCBI): domain Eukaryota; kingdom Metazoa; phylum Chordata; class Mammalia; order Pilosa; family Megalonychidae; genus Choloepus; species Choloepus didactylus. Next base: position 9,793,407 of record NC_051322.1, read on the forward strand.
AGTAATGTTAATCAATTGCTATAAATTTGGCACTTTATTTCTACTTCTCTGTTTCTTTTTAAGATCCCACTGAAATCACACTGAGCAGCTTTGCTTGTACACAGTTGCTCCTTCACAGAATATCACAGTTAAAATAATATGTGTAATATTTCCCAATCTAAATGGTAAACTCAAGTGGACTAAACATACATTCATATCTCTAATGTTTTGCATTTAGCAGGCACTCAATAAATGTCAATAACAAGGAAGGCGTAAGAAAAAACAGTCTTTTGGGAAGTAGTATACTAACATTTATTAATAAAAGGTGCTTTCTGTGAATAAAAACATTCTATAGCACTCACTACAGTGGAACTGAACAGGAATGGAAACAGCAGAATGCTGCTTAAAATGCTGGTGCACTAGTTTAAGAAGATCTAAAAGCTGACCCGGCAGCTGTCAAGCCCTGAGTCTCAGGAACTCCATGTGGTTTATCTAAGTTACTGACCTCTGCTTTTCTTCTTCTCCCATTATAAATACATCCTCGTTTCTATTTTGTTAAGTATTCCATTCTTTGGATAGAATCTTTTAAATTACTTAAAATATACCTAACAAAACTATCTACACTATCAAGTATCTCCGTCTTGACTAAAAGACTTTAGTTCAACATTTCAAAAATGTGTGGAATATGCCACCACGTGCCAGGCTTGGGGCTAGAGAAAGACAAGGTGCATGTGCGGTGTAGACATGAGAAAGACAAAGGTGATGGCATAGTTAAGGTGATGGCTGCAAGCTCAAGCGCAAGTTCCTGTGTCCATCCTGGGAGTCCACGGTGGCTTCACAGAGACAAAACTGCAAGCCCAGAGACTTGAAAGACAAGTAGGATTTTCCAGCAGATGAGAAAACAAAATAATGTTTGAGGTATGATTTCTGTAATTTACCTTTTGATCACAAATGTAGTCCTTCATATTTGTCCCTATTAAATTCTATATCATTTGTCTGAGATGATTTTCCAACCTATTGAGTCCGTTTTGAAGATTCGTAGTATCATTTTATCTCAGAAAATTAGTAGGAGGTCATCTGTGAAGGTGATATCCACTGGTCATGTTAAATAGGGAAAGCCAAGCAGCCTCCAGGCATACCTTCGTTCAAGTATGGTATGACCCAGGAACCAAGAGGTACAGATGGGTGCTGATTAGAAACTCATAAATTAAAAGGGTATCAGGAAGACAAGGAATGAAACAAGTTTCCACGTGCTGGGAGTGCTAATTACCATCTTTCGTAGATATTTTGGTGCTGCAAATAAAATAAGATCATAACAAGGGATGGATGACCCAGATGTCAAAATTTTGTTGCACGCCTTGCTGAAATCAAGACACATATAATGTTTATGAGAGTTCATTGAACTATATATGTAGCATTTCTTCCAAATTAAGGAAATAAGTTTAATTTGGAGTGACTAGTATTTTTTAGTTTCAATGCACTTCAGAGTTATCTTTTTGCCCAGTAACCAAAGGGAAGTAATATTTTACAAGTCTGCTTAAGATCAGGTTTATGACCCCTCTGCTTGGGTCTCATTCATATCCTATAAATTGGTGTAAAAATATCTGACAGTTTCCAAGGATAAGACACCTTTTAATTCCTCACTGTTATTTCCTGATCATTAATAATTTTTTCTAAATTATATTTTCTGTCACTCATGGTGCCTGGTTTTATGTTATTTAACCTTTTATCGTTCCTGTTTAAATTTCAGTTTAAAGCTCTCTTGATGGGGATTGGGATTCTTCATTCCTAAACTGATGTTTGGAATTTTTATAGGTGGTATGCATTTAAAAATACCAGGGTAAACACAATAAATGGTGCTTTAGAACAAAATAAAATAGGCTTATTTACTCTAAAACACTTCAGTCTTCTGTAAACTAATGTATATTGAAAATCTTCAAGAGAAAGATATAATATGCAAAGTTTGCCACATTTGTTTGCCCATGAAATCCTTTTGTCATATAATATCTTACAGGAAAACACTTCCAGAATCACTGCCCTAAGTCACAGACTGCAAAATAAAATCCTATTCCTTAAAACCTTCTCTATGTATTCAGATATTCAGTTCTCATGTTGTCCTTTCTCTTCAGTTTTATGACCTTCAATCCATAAGAAGAGATTAAAATATCTTTGTTTTTTGTTCATCCAAACTCTTACTTAGTAAAATTTTAACCAAAGTTGTCCGTTTTTTTTTTCCAGCTAATGAGCTAAACTTTGGTGTACTTAAACAGGTATCTGTCTGTCTCCCTAGAGTTACTTCCCCCGGGAAACAACATCAGGGCCAACCTTGCCCAGAACAAGCAAAGCAAGAGACTCCACCTTCCAAGGGTCAGGACTGGGCACAGGAAGCAGACTGTGATGGTCAGATTTATCCCTGGGGAGAACTACCAGAACAGAAACTAAAAGAAAAAGCCCTTAGTTTGCCTGAAATTGCAAGATACAAAAATAACATAGTTATTTCACTTCCAGAAACCAGCATGCTCAAATCGTTTTTGCCTAGGGAAGGTTGTGTTAACTTCCTGTCTCGGGCAACTGGCAAGGTGATCATGAATTTCAGTTATAAGCAAAGTGCCAATGACTCCTATAATTCATACTCAACCAAGCAATACCCAATAAAATTGAACATTTCTCCATTTGAAAAATATACCAAATTCATATGGAAATAAGTGGTAGCTTACTTCCCTGACTCTAACTCCATTTCTGTTTCCTTCGAGAACTGTCTTTGCAAACACAAGGCTTTTTCTTCAAAGAATGAGTTGCTTAAGAGCAGAGATGATATGTTATCCTTATTGGCATCTTTCATAAATCCTTGCAGTGTATCCAATAAATATTTGTTAAATTAAATTATTTCTTTGATTATCTTAGTAGACAGAACATTAGAGTTCATTGATTATAATTAATTGCTCCATCGCCAATTAACATTCATTCACTGTAATTCAAATAACATACCAATCCTGAGATATTTTACATACCTTGTGCTCCAAATTGAGTATCAAGTTGAGGGATTCCCTCTGCCCTTGCTTCTGGCAGCCTGTTTCCCCTTAGTTTGAAATATTAGTCTCTAAAGACTAGTTTCCTTTGAGCCGATTATCAAGATTAACAGGCATTCTGTACTTCTTTTCCACAAAGAAAGCTTTTTACTCAATTACTCCAGGGAAACAAACATACTCTCTACTCTTCCTGATTTGTTGGGTTAGCTAACATTATTTGTAGTTCTTTTTGTTGGTATAATGTTCAGTTTTTGGAGTCAAGCTTTCTGAAAAACATTGAGAACATCCTATAAAACATTTTTTCTGGAAATGGCGGGAAACATTCTTTTTCCTGTGTGAGACTGCTTCCGACAGAAACTATAGAAGTGAGATGGCTTCCCGATCCCCATCGATTTCCACTCTAGGGGAGCATAAAGATCTTCTGAATTCACTCACAGGTTTCAGTTAACATAAGCTTTAGCAAACATTATTTGAGCACCTACTTTCTACCAGTTTCTGCCTCCGGCACTGTGGAAACATGATGAAAAATGCACTTTGTTTTTCTCTTAGCAATTATGTTATTTTCCCTTAACATCAACCCTACTCGCCTAACTCCAGCTCCTTATTTCATGATGACTATTTTTTTTTGCTTGGACGGCTTGAAACCTTGTGTGTTGTTTAAGATATGGATATGACTGCTCTAACAGAAAACCAAAATAACGGGCTTAAAACATAACAGAATGTGCTTTCTGTCTCACCTAAGAGTCTGGGTGAAAGCAGTCAGACATTCGAATGCGGGTTCCATAGTGTGAGGGGCACAGGGACATTGTTCAGTCGGGCTGTTCTGCTGTCCTTAGAGGGCTGCTTCACCCTCGTAGTCCACGATGACTCTCTCACATCTGCAATCTAGCCAGAAGAAGGGAAGAGGGCAACGAGAGCAAGCCCCATCCCTTCTGTACAAATTCCATGTGGCCACGATATTGCTACACCTCTGTGCAAGAGAGTCTAGAAAAGTTCATCATTATTCTTGGCTGCTGAGAACAGAGATTCTATTATTATAGTACAACAAAGACTGACACAGAGAAAGTTGTGGGAACAACTAGTGGTCTCAGAACTCAACAGGGTTACTCCCTTTTGTATTTCCTTTCCCACATAATTCCCTGGGTACACATTTATCAGCAAGTCCCATAAAATAGAAGTTGATCCCTCATTACAGAATAGGTTACAAGTTGTTAAAACTGTAACTTAAGATAAGTTTTTTCCAGTTAAATTTCCTATAGTTACCAGCAAAGAGCTACTAGAAAGCTCGAATGTCAGCTATGGTTCCTTGATTGTTGGCTAACCAACCGTCCGGGCTGTCCCGGAAGAGGTGAGCTTCCGGTGTTTTTCTCACTAAGCAGACCGTCACTAAACGGGTCAGCCTAATCGTCGGAATCCAGAGGTTACAACGGATACCTGTGAATTCCATGCACATCTCTATTTTCCTTGCACAAATACCTATGTGTGCCTCAATAGGAAAATAGAAGAAACACAGTTGTGTGAAAATTGTAGCACAAGTTGGTTCTGCTTGTCTCAATGCTGCCTTTATTATTAATGCCCTCTCATTACCATTCATTTAACAAATAAGAAAAAAGGAAAGGAAATTTCAATAGGGCACAGCTGGAGTGTTTTTCATGTACTCATACCAAGGCGGCGGTATGGAGGGGCCACTTGGTGAAAAGATGTTAGAGTAGACTTCAGGGAGAGCGAGTGAAATGATTATCAACAGCTGAGAAAAGACAGAGACAAAGTGTTTAATGTTCACAGGCTACCTCAAATAACAATGAAAAATCAGGATGTAAAAACTGGTTTTGCATAGTAAATGTGTTTTATGGAACAAAAGCACTGCCTTGAAATGAAGATGCAAGTACCGCCGCTCTAAGTGCCCATTCATCACACACAGGCCTTCCGCTGTTGGGCGGTATCCGCTCTACACGTCTGTAGTGCGAGTCAGGTGCAGGATATAGATTATTTTACAAGGAAACACTGACAACTGTCGGAGGTGCTGGCAAACATCTACCAGAGACAGAATAATGATGCATAGCACATTTACTGCACTCAGAGTCTAGATAAGTGGGGAGAATCCTTGTTCATCCTGAAGGGCCAGCCCACCAGTCCTCAGGTAAGATTTACACACTGCTTCTGCGCTCTCAGATTGTGAAGAAGGAAGCAAATGTGCACCAAACAATTAAGTTAAAACCTCAAGGCACATAAGTGTCTTGTTAACAGCGCTAAACCGAGAAGGCCACTCTCTCTCCACAGCAGGCCAGGAGGAACTGCCAGGGCTGCCACGCTGGAGGCTTGTGTCACTGCTCTGGGGAATCCTGCTTTCCTTCATTTCCTCTGCTTCTAGACACGTTTTCCAAAGCTTACGTCACTTTTCTGAGGCTCACGCTTAAAGATTCTCTTTTAGCATCAAGAATAAAACCAAATAAAGTAGACCTCACGGTAAACTCTAAACTAAAAAGCGGTGGCTTCTGCGTTCTATAGCGCTGGTAAAAGGTGTGGGGAAAATGGCACAGGGGCCCTGGAGGCAAGTGCGGGATGGAAAACGGGTGCAGAGAAACTCAAATTCTAGGAGGCCTGGAGTTGCAACTGCTACACAGGCAGTATTTTCACTGACAGGGTGCAGTGATGTCTAAGAACTAAAAGATGTTGATTCTATTGCGGAGGCCATCATCAACAACAACGAAAAAACAACAAATGTTGAATATCAGCCAAAATAGATAATGGATAATCATAGATTGTCTATCAAAGAAAGGTCAGGTCATGGTATGCATTGATTTATCTCAACAAGGGTGAAATGGCAAGGAGGGGACAGTAATCACTTCTTGCATGATCCAGTTATAAGCAAATGTTCTCAAAAACCGCTGCTCTTCTAGAATTGCTATCTATGTAAAATACTGGATCGCCAAAACCTTGTGCTTAGCTTCTCACTTACAACACCTTAAGCCTTACATGTTGTGTTAACATGTTTTCTACGTGGATAATTGACATTTTCAAATTCCTGTCACAGTGATTGGAGTCAATGATCCCATCTGAAGGGTCCAAGGATTTGAGCTTCAGAGTCAAATGATGGGAGAAGGTCATCCTAAAGAGGAAAGTCATGCCCACCAGAGCCCAATTACCTCAGAAGACTCTACTATTTTTATGATTACTAGATTTTGTTAGGTGGGCCGCCTCCCCCATCTCCCAGATCAGACCAGGCCTCACATGGCTGCCCCCTCCCTTTCCCCATTTTCGCGCCACTTTCTTTGTTCTCATCCATCACTGTCCACCCTCCCCTTCCCTCACAAATTTAGTCTCTCCCTCTCCTCTCCCGTTCAAATGCACAAACCAGGCATTACCAAAGTTACCAAATAAACTATGTGTAACCCCCTATTGGCCAAAGTTCACACATCTTGCAGTCTGTAAACTTCTGATTGGCAAAAAGCCCTATAAAAAGAAAACCCCTACCCAACTGCATGTTTTCCCCTCTGACCAGCCTTTCCAAAAGCCTATGGGGACTGCCCTGAGGATCCTCTCAAATACAACTTTTCTTTGATATCTGCCCATCTGGCTTCGTTGCCCATCTTTCGTACCAAACTACCTTACAGACTTGAACCTATATAGACATGCCAACTCTTGATTCCAATTGGACATATAAGAAAAGACTTATAAAATACCTTTTGGGGAAGCGGGGCAAGATGGCGGACTGGTGAGCTGTATGTTTTAGTTACTCCTCCAGGAAAGTAGGTAGAAAGCCAGGAACTGCGTGGACTGGACACCACAGAGCAATCTGACTTTGGGCATACTTCATACAACATTCATGAAAACGTGGAACTGCTGAGATCAGCGAAATCTGTAAGTTTTTGTGGCCAGGGGACCCGCACCCCTCCCTGCCAGGCTCAGTCCCGTGGGAGGAGGGGCTGTCAGCTCCGGGAAGGAGAAGGAGAAGGGAGAACTGCAGTGGCAGTCCTTATCGGAAACTCATTCTACTGATCCAAACTCCAACCACAGATAGACTGAGACCAGACACCAGAGAATCTGAGAGCAGCCAGCCCAGCAGAGAGGACACAGGCATAGAAAAAAACAACACGAAAAACTCCAAAATAAAAGCGGAGGATTTTTTGGAGTTCTGGTGAACATAGAAAGGGGAAGGGCAGAGCTCAGGCCCGAGCTCAGGCCCTGAGGCTCATATGCAAATCCGGAAGAAAAGCTGATCTCTCTGCCCTGTGGACCTTTCCTTAATGTCCCTAATTGCTTTGTCTCTTAGCATTTCAATAACCCATTAGATCTCTGAGGAGGGCCATTTTTTTTTTTAATCCTTTTTTTCTTTTTCTAAAACAATTACTCTAAGAAGCCCAATACAGAAAGCTTCAAAGACTTGCAATTTGGGCAGGTCAAGACAAGAGCAGAACTGAGAGAGCTCTGAGACAAAAGGCAATAATCCAGTGGCTGAGAAAATTCACTAAACACCACAACTTCCCAAGAAAAGGGGGGTGTCTGCTCACAGCCACCACCCTGGTGGACAGGAAACACTCCTGCCCGTCGCCAACCCCATAGCCCAGACCTGCCCCAGACAACCCAGTGTGACGGAAGTGCTTCAAATAACAGGCATACACCACAAAACTGGGCATGGACATTAGCCTTCCCTGCAACCTCAGCTGATTGTCCCAGAGTTGGGAAGGTGGAGCAGTGTGAATTAACAAAGCCCCATTCAGCCATCATTTCAGCAGACTGGGAACCTCCCTACACAGCCCAGCAGCCCAGAACTGCCCTGGGGGGACGGCACTCACCTGTGACATAGCACAGTCATCCCTCAACAGAGGACCCGGGGTGCACAGCCTGGAAGAGGGGCCCACTTGCAAGTCTCAGGAGCCATACGCCAATAGCAAGGACTTGTGGGTCAGTGGCAGAGACAAACTGTGGCAGGACTGAACTGAAGGATTAGACTATTGCAGCAGCTTTAAAACTCTAGGATCACCAGGGAGATTTGATTGTTAGAGCCACCCCCCCTCCCTGACTGCCCAGAAACACGCCCCATATACAGAGCGGGCAACACCAACTACACACGCAAGCTTGGTACACCAATTGGACCCCACAAGACTCACTCCCCCACTCACCGAAAAGGCTAAGCAGGGGAGAACTGGCTTGTGGAGAACAGGTGGCTCGTGGACGCCACCTGCTGCTTAGTTAGAGAAAGTGTACTCCACGAAGCTGTAGATCTGATAAATTAGAGATAAGGACTTCAATTGTTCTACACATCCTAAAAGAACCCTATCAAGTTCAGCAAATGCCAAGAGGCCAAAAACAACAGAAAATTATAAAGCATATGAAAAAACCAGACGATATGGATAACCCAAGCCCAAGCACCCAAATCAAAAGGTCAGAAGAGACACAACACCTAGAGCAGCTACTCAAACAACTAAAGATGAACAATGAGACCATAGTACGGGATACAAAGCAGATCAAGAAGACCCTAGAAGAGCATAAAGAAGACATTGCAAGACTAAATAAAAAAATGGATGATCTTATGGAAATTAAAGAAACTGTTGACCAAATTAAAAAGATTCTGGACACTCATAGTACAAGACAAGAGGAAGTTGAACAACGAATCAGTGACCTCGAAGATGACAGAATGGAAAATGAAAGCATAAAAGAAAGAATGGGGAAAAAAATTGAAAAAATCGAAATGGACCTCAGGGATATGATAGATAATATGAAACGTCCAAATATAAGACTCATTGGTGTTCCAGAAGGGGAAGAAAAGGGTAAAGGTCTAGGAAGAGTATTCAAAGAAATTGTTGGGGAAAACTTCCCAAATCTTCTAAACAACATAAATACACAAATCATAAATGCTCAGCGAACTCCAAATAGAATAAATCCAAATAAACCCACTCCGAGACATATACTGATCACACTGTCAAACACAGAAGAGAAGGAGCAAGTTCTGAAAGCAGCAAGAGAAAAGCAATTCACCACATACAAAGGAAACAGCATAAGACTAAGTAGTGACTACTCAGCAGCCACCATGGAGGCAAGAAGGCAGTGGCACGATATATTTAAAATTCTGAGTGAGAAAAATTTCCAGCCAAGAATACTTTATCCAGCAAAGCTCTCCTTCAAATTTGAGGGAGAGCTTAAATTTTTCACAGACAAACAAATGCTGAGAGAATTTGCTAACAAGAGACCTGCCCTACTGGAGATACTAAAGGGAGCCCTACAGACAGAGAAACAAAGAAAGGACAGAGAGACTTGGAGAAAGGTTCAGTACTAAAGAGATTCAGTATGGGTACAATAAAGGATATTAATAGAGAGAGGGGAAAAATATGACAAACATAAACCAAAGGATAAGATGGCTGACTCAAGAAATGCCTTCACGGTTATAACGTTGAATGTAAATGGATTAAACTCCTCAATTAAAAGATATAGATTGGCAGAATGGATCAAAAAAAATGAACCATCAATATGTTGCATACAAGAGACTCATCTTAGACACAGGGACACAAAGACACTGAAAGTGAAAGGATGGAAAAAAATATTTCATGCAAGCTACAGCCAAAAGAAAGCAGGTGTAGCAATATTAATCTCAGATAAAATAGACTTTAAATGCAGGGATGTTTTGAGAGACAAAGAAGGCCACTACATACTAATAAAAGGGGCAATTCAACAAGAAGAAATAACAATCGTAAATGTCTATACACCCAATCAAGGTGCCACAAAATACATGAGAGAAACACTGGCAAAACTAAAGGAAGCAACTGATGTTTCCACAATAATTGTGGGAGACTTCAACACATCACTCTCTCCTATAGATAGATCAACCAGACAAAAGACCAGTAAGGAAACTGAAAACCTAAACAATTAAGGGGACCTTAAAAGATGGAAAAATATTCCATGTTCATGGACAGGAAGACTAAATGTCATTAAGATGTCAATTCTACCCAAACTCATCTACAGATTCAATGCAATCCCAATCAAAATTCCAACAACCTACTTTGCAGACTTGGAAAAGCTAGTTATCAAATTTATTTGGAAAGGGAAGATGCCTCGAATTGCTAAAGACACTCTAAAAAAGAAAAACGAAGTGGGAGGACTTACACTCCCTGACTTTGAAGCTTATTATAAAGCCACAGTTGCCAAAACAGCATGGTACTGGCACAAAGATAGACATATAGATCAATGGAATCGAATTGAGAATTCGGAGATGGACCCTCCGATCTATGGCCGACTGATCTTTGATAAGGCCCCCAAAGTCACTGAACTGAGTCATAATGGTCTTTTCACCAAATGGGGCTGGGAGAGTTGGATATCCATATCCAAAAGAATGAAAGAGGACCCATACCTCACCCCCTACACAAAAATTAACTCAAAATGGACGAAAGATCTCAATATAAAAGAAAGTACCATAAAACTCCTAGAAGATAATGTAGGGAAACATCTTCAAGACCTTGTATTAGGCGGCCACTTCCTAGACTTTACACCCAAAGCACAAGCAACAAAAGAAAAAATAGATAAATGGGAACTCCTCAAGCTTAGAAGTTTCTGCACCTCAAAGGAATTTCTCAGAAAGGTAAAGAGGCAGCCAACTCAATGGGAAAAAATTTTTGGAAACCATGTATCTGACAAAAGACTGATATCTTGCACATATAAAGAAATCCTACAACTCAATGACAATAGTACAGACAGCCCAATTATAAAATGGGCAAAAGATATGAAAAGACAGTTCTCTGAAGAGGAAATACAAATGGCCAAGAAACACAGGAAAAAATGTTCAGCTTCACTAGCTATTAGAGAGATGCAAATTAAGACCACAATGAGATACCATCTAACACCGGTTAGAATGGCTGCCATTAAAAAAACAGGAAACTACCAATGCTGGAGGGGATGTGGAGAAATTGGAACTCTTATTCATTGTTGGTGGGACTGTATAATGGTTCAGCCACTCTGGAAGTCAGTCTGGCAGTTCCTTAGAAAACTAGATATAGAGTTACCATTTGATCCAGCGATTGCACTTCTTGGTATATACTCGGAAGATCGGAAAGCAGTGACACGAACAGATATCTGCAAGCCAATGTTCATAGCAGCATTATTCACAATTGCCAAGAGATGGAAACAACCCAAATGCCCTTCAACAGATGAGTGGATAAATAAAATGTGGTATATACACACGATGGAATACTACACGGCAGTAAGAAGGAACGATCTCGTGAAACATATGACAACATGGATGAACCTTGAAGACATAATGCAGAGCGAAATAAGCCAGGCACAAAAAGAGAAATATTATATGCTACCACTAATGTGAACTTTGAAAAATGTAAAACAAATGGCTTATAATGTAGAATGTAGGGGAACTAGCAATAGAGAGCAATTAAGGAAGGGGGAACAATAATCCAAGGAGAACAGATAAGCTATTTAACGTTCTGGGGATGCCCAGGAATGACTATGGTCTGTTAATTTCTGATGGATATAGTAGGAACAAGTTCACAGAAATGTTGCTATATTAGGTAACTTTCTTGGGGTAAAGTAGGAACATGTTGGAATTTAAGCAGTTATCTTAGGTTGGTTGTCTTTTTCTTACTCCCTTTTTATGGTCTCTTTGAAATGTTCTTTTATTGTATGTTTGTTTTCTTTTTAACTATTTTTTCATACAGTTGATTTAAAAAAGAAGGGAAAGTTAAAAAAAAAAAAAGAAAAAGAAGGAAAAAAATACGTAGTGCCCCCTTGAGGAGCCTGTGGAGAATGCAGGGGTATTCACCTACCCCACCTTGATGGTTGCTAACATGACCACAGACATAGGGGACTGGTGGTTTGATGGGTTGAGCCCTCTACCACAGGTTTTACCCTTGGGAGGACGGTTGCTGTAAAGGAGAGGCTAGGCCTCCCTATGGTTGTGCCTAAGAGCCTCCTCCCGAATGCCTCTTTGTTGCTCAGATGTGGCCCTCTCTCTCTGGCTAAGCCAACTTGAAAGGTGAAATCACTGCCCTCCCCCCTACGTGGGATCGGACACCCAGGGGAGTGAATCTCCCTGGCAACGTGGAATATGACTCCCGGGGAGGAATGTAGACCTGGCAACGTGGGACAGAGAACATCTTCTTGACCAAAAGGGGGATGTGAAAGGAAATGAAATAAGCTTCAGTAGCAGAGAGATTCCAAAAGGAGCCGAGAGGTCACTCTGGTGGGCACTCTTACGCACACTTTAGAAAACCCTTTTTAGGTTCTAAAGAATTGGGGTAGCTGGTGGTGGATACCTGAAACTATCAAACTACAACCCAGAACCCATAAATCTCGAAGACAGTTGTATAAAAATGTAGCTTATGAGGGGTGACAATGGGATTGGGAAAGCCATAAGGACCACACTCCACTTTGTCTAGTTTATGGATGAATGAGTAGAAAAATAGGGGAAGGAAACAAACAGACAAAGGTACCCAGTGTTCTTTTTTACTTCAATTGCTCTTTTTCACTCTAATTATTATTCTTGTTATTTTTGTGTGTGTGCTAATGAAGGTGTCAGGGATTGATTTAGGTGATGAATGTACAACTATGTAATGGTACTGTGAACAATCGAATGTACGATTTGTTTTGTATGACTGCATGGTATGTGAATATATCTCAATAAAATGAAGATAAAAAAATAGATTGGGGTGATGAATGCATGACTATATGATGGTACTTTGAACAGCTGATTGTACACCATGGATGACTGTATGGTATGTGAATATATTTCAATAAAATTGAATTTAATTTAAGAAAAAAAATTAAATAAAAAATAGGGTGGGATGGAGGGGATGGAATGATTTGGATGTTTTTACTTTTATTTTTTATTCTTATTTTTATTCTTTCTGGTGTAAGGAAAATGTTCAAATACTGATTGGGATGATGAATGCACAACTATGTGACTGTACTGTAAACAGTTGATTGCACACCATGGATGACTGTACAGTATGTGAATGTATCTCAATAAAACTGAATTTTAAAAAGATAAAAAAATAATAATAAAAAAAGAAACAACAACAACAACACACACACACACACAAAATACCTTTTGGTATATACCGATAAATACAGACTAGAAAATAACAGAGCTACATATACACACAGTTGGGTAAACAACCTACCAAATTCTTCGTCAATGGGTTGATGCAGAAGTTTTTTAAAAGGGTGAGAAAATGTTAGTAGAATGTTTCAGAGTCTGTCCTTGGATCTTTTCTGTTTAACATAGAGATATAAAAGGGATGTTTTCCCCCTAAAATTTGAATATAACAGATTCAGGAAGAGTAGTTAATTGATTAGATGATGCAATCACCATTCAATATTATTTTTTTCAATCTGGTACAGCCTGAAATTTGTAAAATGAGCTAACAATATAGAGGGAGAGACAAATTAGACATTAATCCCCATGGTATAGGGCCAATGTAAGTCAGAGATGTACAATATCTAAAGAGAACGTGTGAAATAAGGCTGTATTAATAGAAACAAGGTGCCATGAGGTCAAACAGAACAGACGCCTTCGTTTATTTGTCTACGTGAGTCCCGAGTCCAGCTTCTGCTCCCATGACCCCAAATAGTCCAGTGGAAAACTTAAAACTCCCATTTGCTGTTGGCATGTCTCCAAATCCTAAATTAGCTGAATTTACTTCCCTCAAGGGCCAAGGGCTCTTTGGGCCTGGTGAAAGGTGAGCTTTCTCACTGTGCGTTAGCAGCCTTCCATCCGAATGTCATCCTTGACAATGTTTGGGGGTAGGGGGAAAGAATGAAGAAAACCCTTTATAGGATTTAGCCCAGAAGTTTCCAGAATTATAAATGACCATTTTCTCAGGCAGTCACCCCTGTGGTTGGATGAGATTTGCCTGCCTGGTTCCTGGTGGTTCTCCCTGCTCGGTCCCGCGGCACACGCCAACCTCCCTCAACACTCTGTGATTCACACAGATGCTCTGTGCCCTAACTGAACGGGATGTGGGCCCAAGAGGGGGGCCCACAACTCCTTTTAGGAGGTCACAAATTCCTTTAGGAGGCAATTTTACCGCTATTGTCTGAGCCAGTGGCCAGAGGTGGGCAGCAAACACCATCTTTGTTGGAAATTGTTCTGAACAGGTAGCATTCTACGACTCCTTTTAAAACATGCCTGTATTTGTGGGATCACCCTTATGAAATCTTGATTGAAAAGCTTCTGCATTGTCTTGTGATACAGTATCGTGGCATAGGCTAAAAATATCCTTAAATCAAACATAGTGACGCCACTTGCGATTTTTAAGTTAAAAGGGGAAGACACACTTCCTGAGAACAATCCCTTATGCCAGACAAGCTGTTAGAGCAGAGGTGGCTACCCTCACTGCCGTGACCATATTATTTAAGAATCTGCAGCAGCAAAAGTCACCAGCCGTGGCTCCCGGTGGGGAAGATCCGAGGGGTCCAGGCTGCTGTAGGGCACAGGGGGCACCCTGGGTGCGGCTCGCCCCTGTCTTGTTAAGGCCCATGGGGAGTGAAAGAGCTCGTGGTACAAGCACTGAGCACTCATTAGCCTCAACACAGGAAGCCCAGACACGTCCGTGTAACAGCCCAGCAGGTTGAGAAGCAGGCTGTGGTATCTGCAGAGGGTTTACTTCAAATGGATTTTGCCTCCTCTAAGGTGTTGCTCTGGCCATATGTAAAATTAGAATGTCCTTCAGTCATGGGCACAGAACCTGAGGCCAGAGACACACAAAGCCTTTCATCAAAAACAATCCCCAACTCTAACTTTATGAAAGGGGCCACCTGTGCGTAGCTTTTGATGGTTATTTATTGCATTGGTGGTCTTTAGGCCTGAAGCTGTATATCTTCTTTCCAAAGTTCCTTTCATACACTCCTCCACTAGACATTTTTATAACATACGTGGTCATCGGTGAACGAAAAAGAGTAAAACTGAGAAATGTTACAGAGATGGGACTCAAAATACTCCATTTAAAGGTGAAGAAAATGAGTTAATATTTTGCTACTTTTGTTTATGTCTTTATTCAGCTCACTGTTTTCTCCATTTTTAAAACCCCACTGCCATGTTCTGATTCTTTATTTCCCTGGAACATTCAAGGGCTGTAAAATTTTTACAAAGTCAGTCAGCTTCATTCTCACGAATGTTTGTTCATATTATGACGTTCTTTCTGTACCTACTCTGCAATCTGGGAAAAGGCAAAAGTGAAATGTTAACCCCCCTTTCTCTCATATATCAGGCCATTTTGAATTGGAGAAATAACACTACGGAGAATATCACAGTGTGAAATTTATTTTCTTTCCTGACTTTATGTTGCCTGCTGGGAGCAACTATAAAGAGCGGGATTCATGGACAAATTTTAAAAGCATGGAGTCTTCCACATACTATTTCAAATTAAGGAATTTTTTAGATCTTTGACTTGCATATAAATTTAGAGCCAAACAATTAGTAGTCAGGCACTGACCTAGCTGGAAAAGGACTTTTTTGAAGAAAATATTGTAAAATACACTAGGAATTGCCCTGTAAGCTTAGTACACATTCATAATCGGAAAATGAACTGGTTAGAAGCTAGAAGCTCGTGCCCTGAATCTAATCCCAGAGCAGTCAAATGCACGAGGCAGGCCGTCCACCTAGTGAGCCCGTGCCAGCCACTTGGTCAAGGACAGCGGGGCCTCTGAAGGGGGGCCTGGCGGTCACGGTCACAGATGCGGCCGAGGCCTCAGCTTGCTGACAGAGCCCCCTGAAGCATCTGTTGTTGCAAGGAGCTTCTGAACCCACTTCTCAGGGATTCCATCAGACAGCACTGGGCATGGCCCAGTTTGCCTGGGGATGCCACAGAGAACAAAGCCAGCTTTAAACGCATGGTGCCCTTTAAAGGCTCAGCCATGGCTTGGATTCTGTACTTCTAGGGTGCATGTCCAGAGAGACGCTGGGGAGCTAGAGAAAGGGGAGACACCCCGGAGGCCAGGGGGCTGGGGGCAAGTGCTCTTTCATCACAGAAGACTTCCCCAAAAGGGAAGTCACGGAAGGGATGGGTGTGAGAGCTATTGTTAACACTTGGTCGTGTTTATTCTCCATCTTCATAAGCAATACCGCCAATTCCTCACGGTAATTTCGGAAGACACAGACACTGTCATTCACTTCCACTCCAATGAAGATGATGGCTTTCATCCTATTTCTTTCTCAGAGCAATCACAATAACAAAATGATAGAGACCACAAAGTCACCATTTTCAGGCATTTTTAAAGAGTAGTTTACAGAACAGTGATGCTTGGTGTTAAAAATTGAATTATTTTTCAAAGTTGTATCAGTGAATTTATTGACGGTCTAAGATAGGTATCTAGTAGTAAGTAACTGAAGACATTAAAAGAAGTGCAAACTGAATGTTTACCATGAGCCAGGCCTTAGGTGAAGTACTTTATCTATGGGATTTTATTTAATTCTTAAAATATATCTTGAAATAAGCAGGGCTTTAAAAAGAGCAACTAATCTTCCTGTTTCAGTTTGCTGAAGCTGCCAGAATGTAATACAGCAGAAACGGGCTGGCTTTTAACAATGGGGATTTATTAAGTTGCAAGTTACAATTCGAAGGCTGTGAAATGTCCAAATTAAGGCGTAACAAGAGGATACCTTCTCTGAAGAAAGGCTGCTGGCATCTGGGGTTCCTCTGTCAGAAAGCAAGGCACATGGCTGGTGTCTGCTGGTCCTTCACTCCTGGTTTTCAAAGCTTTCAGCTTCTGATCACAGAGGATTTCTCCGAGTGTCTGTGAGTTCTCTCTTAGCATCTCTGGGGTATTTCTCTCTCTCAGCTCTCTCCATATGCCTTTATTCTCTCATAAAGGACTTCAGTAAAGGATTAAGTCCCACCTTGAATGGGCTGGGTCACATCTCAATTGAAACAACTTAATCAAAAGTCCCACCCACAATAGGTCCACACCCACAGGGATGGATTAAAAGAACGTGGTGTTTTCTGGGGTACATAACAGCTTCAAACCAGCACACTTCCCAAAGTCATAAACCTGGTAAAAGGCAGACTTAAATTTTCAAACTCAAATTTGTCTCATGTAAAACTTTACAATCTTTTCCCTATACTATTACTTTGAAATATGTATTTTAAAATTCTGAAACCTAATTACTAAACTTGCAAGAGATTTTATGTTTTCTTACAGACTTTATCATATATTTGGGAAAATGTGTAGGAAAAAAGTTTAAAAGAAGCAATAAATAGAAGAGAAAGTGTTTTAGTGGAAAATGGACTATAATATCAAATGTTAAAATAATTGCCATCAAAATTAAACAAAAGTCTTCCATTTTGAATGATATTGGAGCAACATTAATTTGATGTAGTAGACAAGGAAGTAGTTTTATTCATTCATTAGTTCAGCCCCCATTATCCTGCTAAGCACTTGCTATATAGCAGTAAAGGGAACAGCCTGAACAATGAGTTCTAGTTTTATGGGTAAAATGGTCAAAATACTGTTCCTCCTCAAATGCATCCCATGCCTTAAAAGAAATGTGACTTTAAGAAATACTTAATGAGAATTTTTTCATCTCAGCTTCCTCAACTTTGCCCTCGGTGTGCTATATGCCTTACATGAAGTCTTTTCTGTAGACTTATATTTTCCAGGCTTACTTGAAATATAGACGGATGAGAGTATGGAATTGATCAATTAACAAGGTAGGCCTTTCGATTTTCCCTCAGAAAAGTTATATAAGACCTTCTCTATATCAGTCATCGAGCTAAGGACTAGGGAAACAATAATAAATGCAATGTAGAACCTGATTTCCTTCAGTTATTTGAAAAAGAGGGGCTCAGGTTGTGTACAAAAAAGCCAAATACTTCATCTTTACTAGAGAAATCTCAGAATAAATACAATAAATTTGTACGTGGGATTCTAAAGACCCGTAAAAATTGGTAATTCTCTTCTCTGTTGGGATGAAGTAGCTGTAAGCTCATGCATGTCTTTCTACCAACAGCAATTGTACAAAACTTGCAGCATGGATGGGGGAGTGGGTCAATGGTGGATGGACAGGTGGGTGGATGCATGGATGGACATATGCATGGATGGACAGACGGACAGACAGATGGGTGGACTGATGGACGGGTGGGTGGGTGGACGGATGACACAGTCCCGAGCACTGAAAGGAGTGCTGCTCTGAGTCCTGGAAGGCTTGTGCTCTGGCACGCCCTCTAGCACTGCTTCGTTGTCAGACTGTGCGAGTCTCCTCACCTCTCAGATCCCACTGTCTCATCTACAGAAGGAGACAGATGGATGTCTTTAAACTTTAATACTCTAAATCCATTATTATGTTAATTACAAATTCTCTCAAAACAATGCACTGAAAGAGTAAATGCACACAGATTCGGGGCACTGTAAAAGGAACCACCCAAGGAGGAAGTTTCAGATGTAGTTGTGTCCTTCTAAAACATAGAGGCTACTCATTTAGATTTCACTCACATGTTGTGACCATTCGACTACATCAGGAAAGGAAGATAATGCAAACCTGTCGTTTGCGCCCAAAAGGATGAAAATCAACCTTCTTCTTAAACTGAAAATGGTGGAGCTTTTGTGCTACAATTAAACCCACAGGTGAACATCTATGAATTGTCTTATGTTCCTACGTACCAAGAAAGGCCTATCCCACGTTTATTAGAGAAAATGCTGAACAAACTAGACAAAAGGGAATTTGGGGTTTTTGTTTTTTTTCCCCCCACATATCCATTGTGGACCTCTACATATGAGAAGTACTGTGCTACCACTTAAAAGAAACCTTTTGAAATAAAATGACATTATGATATAGGTTATCACTCTATAAGTTTCAAAGCATTAGCTCACATAAACCTTAAAATAACCCTGTGAAGACACCATAAACAGTCGCTTCACCATGTTGCAGGGGAGAAAACTGAGGCCTAAATATGCAGCCTGCCCAGGGTGGGAAGGCTGTTACTGGGCACAGCGGAGGCTGGCTCTGGGAAAGGAGTGGCCTGGGGGCAAGCACTCCGCCCTCCCGCCTCCCCCCTAACACCCACTCCTTGCACCCCCACCACCCCCACCACCCCCCATGACTCTACATGAGCTGGGGATCAGTTTTAACTTTGTCTATACTTAAAATCAGCCCAGGGAAGAATTTGTGTTTGACGGCTTAATAGTGAGAGCTTTTTTAGTTTCAAACCAACTGGTCAACTCCCTAAGCATTAGTTGGGGTATCATCAGGAACTACCCACTAACTTTAATCTTAACATAAACAAAATATTCTAAAGACACCTAACAGACATTTCTCAAAACCAAATGTAGACAATTTGGAGTTAAACTTATAACTCCAAAGTTATTTTAACACTTAAGTTTTAAACCAGTTGTAGATAGAGTTGAGCAAAAAGTTTTGGATTGAATAAAAAACTTTTTCCTTCTTAGATCTCATTAATTTGAGTGTATTTTTCATTGAGGATTGAATTTAAATCATATGACCAAAATTACCATAATACATAATAATTGTAATATATTGGAAAAAATTTGATGATAAATATAGGTTATTGCATGGTCCATTTGACTATAAAAATCACTGTCTCCATAGAAGACAATCAAAATGATTGAACCAGAAAGATCACTGTCCATCTTGGCAGCCACATACAAAAATTATCAGAGCACTTCAATTTTTCTAGCTATTCTGATTTCGTGTTGTTATAGTTTTTAATAACTGACTCACTGCACATGAAATGTTATAGAAAGCAAGTTCTCATTGAAGTTCTAAATAAACTTTTAAGAAATAAGTAATTCTACCCAACTTCACTGGCATCTCAGAAAACAGATGACTCCTTGACAGCTCAAAGTTGTTACACTCGGCACTAAATTTGAGAACTAGGAAAAGCTATCAAAAAAACATTTTTTTTTTTTTTTTGCAGTTATGAAATCTGTGGAGTCTAACCAGAGATCCATCCTATCAATCTTTCCAATCCTTGATCTCAGATTAGTCAGGGTACATCAAGACACACACTGCGTGCTCTCAGGGGAAATTCAGGAGCGTTTCCAAAGGGGACATTTACAGAGGGAGGGAGAGCCCATGACGATGGGGAAGCCAGGGTGGGTGCTCACCTCCACCAGGCCAGACGGGGATGGGGAGGGAAGGGTCTTCGGCCCCCCAAGGGAGAGCTGTGGCCAGGAGGGCACTGCACAGGAACCCAGGCAGCACCCCTCCTGCGGTCCCGCTCTCCCGCTCCCTGTTTCCCAATGCCCCCGCAGGCCGAGCCCCATCAGCAGCCAGTGGGGAGCAGAATCCAAGGCAGCCACAGGTCAGACTCCCGGGGGACAGCGTGGGGCGGAGGAGGGTGAAGGTAGGTGCATCTGGAGGGGCAGCTGGAGGACATCCAGGACGAGCCCCAGCAAGAGTGCATGGCAGACACGTTTCCCCTCCCCCCACCCCCAGGTTTGGAAAAGGTGGGAGGGGGAGAACAAAAGCATCACCAGAATGACCACCACGTGAACATGGTGACAAGACTGAGTCACACCTGAGCTAACTGTACAGCGCTATGATGCTTCCCAGGCTGAGTGGGAATTATTTATCCCTATGTTATGGATGAGAAAACCGAGACACAGTGAAGTTAGAGAAATTGCAAAAATTCATTCAAATAGAAAGTGGCAGAAATGGGGCTTGAATCAAGGTTTGCCAATTTCAAATCTGGTGCCTTGTGACACGCGAGGAGGTGCTAGATTAGCAAATGGCCTGCACTGTAGCCCTAATGTTAAGGAAAACCTGGTTTTAATCAAGCCTGCTGGCATTTGATGAGAAAGAGCAGAAAGTTCTTGAGACATGGGTATCAGGAAATCCACCGAATAATGTGAACACTAGTCACTTAGAGTTTGTTTTTCCTTTGCCTTTGCATCTATTGAACACACATGCTGGAAGAAAATTTGCACCCAGGCACTTTTTTCTCTTTGCCAGAGGCACTTCTGCCACTTGAGAGGAGAGACTGTCATTTATACAACCCTGGAGTGCTTAATATTTATGCTCAATTGTCTGTTACTATCTCCCCCAGGACAACTTGAGCTAATTTTCAGAGTCTAACTAGCAACGTGCTTTGTAAAAATAAAATAAAATAAATACATGTCACCAAGCTGTTTTTGACTTGGCTTCAGTAACCTTCTCTTCCTTCCACTGTCTGACAAGAAGATAGATAATTTCTCCCTTCTTCTTCATCTTGAGGAAAATACTCAGATTAAATGGATTTGTTTATTGCTTTATGACCATTTTCTTTAATCTTAATTAGGAAACTGTTTTGAGGGGCAATGGATGTAATTTGTATTTTGTAGTAATTTTGATGGAAGCAGAGCTGTGGAAACTTCTCTCCTCTAACCTATGAGGAAGTTCACTATGGAGATTCCTGGAATTTACCTGGAATTACACATGCTCACCCTATAAATATCTTGTCAGTTATTGTTCAGTCTTAAGTTTTGGTTTGATTCTATTAAGTCCTCCCTTACTCATAGAGAATTAACATGCATTCATAATACTTACTATTTATCTAAGCAACAGACATATATTAATAGCTGACTTTTAATATATGGTCATTGCCAGGCACTGCGGGACAAGAGGACAGAGAAGGTACAAGGGACAAAATGAGGACATGTGTATGTATGAGCTCACACACACACAGACCATCTTTAGAGTAAAGAACTTCACCAGATGGTGAAATTGGAAGAAGCCCCCCCACAAGCTAGTGGAGGAGACAGATATATAGTCATTAATTTGCAAAACAACACATGTGCTGTTATATTGGTTTTTTAAATTCACATGAAACACAATACTGTCTAGTTTATGTGGGAATATATGTAGTAGATACAAATAGCAATGGCCCAGTATGATATTCCCACACCAAGGATACTGTTTCTATTAGAGGAGTGTGGCAAGGAGGAATCGGAGAGAAGGGGGGAGGAGTCAACTGGCAAAGAGACTTTACCCTTATCTACATACTTCAACTTTTACAAGAACAATATATTTTTGTAATTTTTGTGTATTTTTAAAAACCATTACAAAGCAAGTACTCTAGTAGTAATATATGCAAAGTTCTATTAGCACAGATATATAAACTGTTAAATTTGTGTGTGTAATCTGGACACCATCATAGAGGAGTTTTGTCTTAAGAATAAACAGGAGGATAACTGAGGGGGCAAGATGGCGGAGCGGTGAGGAGCAGAATTTCGTCTCTCCCCTAGAGCAGCTGGCAATTACCCAAGAACTATATGAAACAGTGTTTTCGGGGTCTCCAGTAACCAGTCACACATTGGACACAAGTTTCGAACTGGAGAAAAGGCTGAGATCGCAGCGAACATTGTAAGTTCCCCAGACCAGGGGTCTGGCGCCCCTCCCCACCCAGACGTCACAGACTGTCTTGCTACCGGCTCCCTGAAAGGGGGGCGTGGGGGACCAAAAAACAGCATTCTGCTGAGGGCAAGAAGGGAGGCTCAACCCAGCCTCAACTGCAGAATTAATTAACAAATTAATTAACTAACTTTGGGAGCTGGGGTGCTAAAGAAGGGCTGGGCTCCAAGAAGTGGGGGCACGTAAAAGCGGGCACCCATTCCCAGACTCCAAAAAAGCCATTTTTTTTTTCCCTTACATTGTGTCCCTTCTGGCTTCTCACTGATCCCTTATCTTTTTGCATTTCAATAGCCCTCAGCAGGGGTGGAACTGAAAGGGTTGGAGAGTAATAATCAGACAATAGCCTAAAGCATATCTTTAAATGCTCTATTCTGACACTGACAAAACTTCCAGGTTGGAGAAAGACTTAAAAGAGACTCTTTTTTTTTTTTTTTTTTTTTTTCCTTTTTTCTTTTTCTTGATTTCTTTTCTATTTTTTTTTTTTTTTAAATCTAAAAGTAATATATGTGGTTATTTTCTATCGGAAAGCCCAGGTTGAGGGACTAGGCTGGGCTTGAGGGGGAGACAGAGTACCCACAGTGTCTTTGAATTCCGTATTCACTACTGAAGGCCTCCAGCCCCGTCTTCAATTGGCAACTCAGGCTGACCAAGGAAACTACCGGGAGAGGCCCCAAAGAGGAGAGAGGAGAAGGGAATAGTGCCCCTGAGAGACAACTGGAGTTCTGAGGATTGGGAGAGTGAAGAGCGGCCCAGCTCAACTGGCAGTCCTCCTTCTGGGAATTCAGACCCCAGGGGCTGGAATTCAGATTCAAGCTTCAGTCAGCCACGCCCCTGTCAGGATCAGAGTCACCAGGAGAACTAAAGGCTCCATACCTCCTTACACTGGTGGGGGACCTGCAGGCTGGCAAGTGCCACCTGCTGGACAGGAGAGGAAAAGCACCAATTCTAAAGGCCTCATAGGAGGGTCTCATTCTCAGGAAACCTCCATACCCTCCCAGTGAGACCTGGGCCTCACTAGACTGGGAAAGTCTGTCTAGGGTTGACCATATCTGAGAAGACCCACTCACAAAAAGGCTACATACAGGCAGAGCAAGAAACAGAAAAAACAAGAGGGGAAAAATTCTGATCAACTAAATAGAACCTAAGTTAGAGGTCTAGAATAAGTTGAACTGAATAACAGAGGCCAGAGAACAAAGCCAACCAACAAGAAAACCACTAGGTAAAAGACAGAAAACAAGCTCCAAAATAAACTAATCAAGAAAATCAGATGCCTAGACAACTTAAGATAACAAGCCATACCAGGAAACACGAAAACATGGACCAGCCAAAGGAACAAACTAATAGCTCAGCTGAGACACAAGAGTGGAGGGAACTAATGCTAAATAAATTTGATGAAATGAAGGAAGATATAGCAAAATAGCTGAAGGATATAAAGAAGACACTGGCTGACCATAAAGAAGAATTCATAAACTTAAAAAAACAAATGGCAGAACTCATGGGAATGAAGGCCACAATGGAGGAGATGAAAAACACAATGGAGGGACACGACAGTAGATTTGAACAGGCAGAAGAAAGGATCAGTGAACTGGAAGACAGGTCATTCGAATTCATACACACAAAAGAACAGATGGTGAAAAAAATGGAAAAATATGAGCAGGGTCTTAGGGAGCTGAGTGACAACATGAAACGCACAAATATACGTGTTATGGGTATCCCAGAAGGAGAAGAGAGGGGAAAAGGGGCAGAAAGAGTAATAGAAGACATATTCACTGAAAATTTCCCAACTCTTATAAAAGACAGAAAATTAGAGATTCAAGAAGTACAACGTACCCCAAATAGAATAGATCCCAATAGACCTACTCCAAGACACTTACTGGTCAGATTGTCCAATGTCAAAGACAAAGAGAGGATTCTGAAAGCAGCAAGACAAAAGCAATCCATCACATACAAGGGAAAGTCAATAAGACTATGTACAGATTTCTCTGCAGAAACCATGGAGGCAAGAAGACAGTGGCATGATATATTTAAGATACTGAAAGAGAAAAACAGCCAACCAAGAATTCCATATCCAGCAAAATTTTCCTTCAAAAATGAGGGAGAGATTAAAACATTTTCAGA
This sequence comes from Choloepus didactylus, assembly GCF_015220235.1. Lineage (NCBI taxonomy): Eukaryota > Metazoa > Chordata > Mammalia > Pilosa > Megalonychidae > Choloepus > Choloepus didactylus. Next base: position 9,817,878 of record NC_051322.1, read on the forward strand.
CAAACAGACACTGAGAGAGTTTGTGAATGAGAGACCGGCACTACAAGAAATACTAAAGGGAGTACTACAGGCTGATAGGAAAAGACAGGAGAGAGAGAGTTGGAGAAGAGTGCAGAAATGAAGATTATCAGGAAAGGTAAAAGGAGAGGAAAAAATAAGATATGACATAAATTCCAAAAAACAAAATGGTAGTAGAAAGTACTGCCCTTACAGTAATAACACTAAATGTAAATGGATTAAACTCCCCAATAAAAAGACACAGACTGGCAGAATGGATTAAAAAACAGGACCCATCTATATGCTGTCTACAAGAAACTCACTTTAGACACAAGGACAAACATAGACTGAAAGTGAAAGGTTGGAAAAAGGTATTTCATGCAAACAACCAGAAAAAAGCGGGAGTAGCTATATTAATATCAGACAAGTTAGACTTCAAAAGCGAAACAATTAAAAGAGACAAAGAAGGACACTATATATTAATAAAAGGGTCAATTCATCAAGAAAACATAACAGTCATAAATATTTATGCACCAAACCAGAATGCCCCAAAATTCATGAGGCAAACACTGCGATCACTGAAAGGAGAAATAGATACCTTTACAATAATAGTTGGAGACTTCAATACACCACTCTCATCAATGGATAGAACATCTAGACAGAGGATCACTAAAGAAACAGAGATGTTGAATTGTATGATAAATGAACTAGACTTGACAGACATTTATAAAACAGTACATCCAACAACAGCAGGATACACTTTTTACTCAAGTTCTCATAGAACATTTTCTAGGATAGACCACATGTTGGGTCACAAAGCAAGTCTCAACAAATTTAAAAATATTGATATTATACAAAACACTTTCTCAGACTACAATGGAATGCAGTTGGAAATAAATAAAAGGCAGAAGGTCATAAAATTCACAAACATATGGAGGCTAAACAACACCCTCTTAGAAAACCAGTGGGTAAAGGAAGAAATTACAAGAGAAATTAGTAAATACCTCAAGGCAAATGACAATGAAAACACAACTTATCAAAACTTATGGGATGCAGCAAAGGCGGTGCTGAGAGGGAAATTCATAGCCCTAAATGCCTATATTAAAAGAGAAGAGAGAGCAAAAATTGAAGAGTTAACTGCTCACCTGGAGGAATTAGAGAAAGAACAGCAAACTAACTCCAAAGCAAGCAGAATGGAAGAAATAACAAAGATTAGAGCAGAAATAAATGCAATTGAAAACAGGAAAACAGTAGAGAGAATCAACAAAACCAGAAGTTGGTTCTTTGAGAAAATCAATAAAATCGATGGACCACTGGCTAGGCTAACAAAAAAAAAAGAGAGAGCAGATGCAAATAAATGCAATCAGAAATGGGAAAGGAAATATAACTACCGACCCTGCAGAAATTAAGGAGATAATGAGAAGATACTATGAGGAACTATATGCTAATAAAATAGATAACTTAGATGAAATGGACAACTTCCTAGAAAAGCATAGACAACCAACATTAACTCAAGAAGAAATAGATGACCTCAACAAACCAATAACAAGTAAAGAGATTGAGTCAGTCATCAAAAAGCTCCCAAAAAGGAAAAGCCCAGGACCAGATGGTTTCACATGTGAATTCTAGCAAGCATTCAAGAACGAATTAGTACCAATCCTGCTCAATCTCTTCAAAAAAATTGAAGAAGAGGGAAAGCTACCTAACTCTTTCTATGAAGCCATCATCACCCTAATACCAAAACCAGGCAAAGATACAAAAAAAAAAAAGAAAATTATAGACCAATTTCTTTAATGAATATAGACGCAAAAATCCTCAAAAAAATACTCGCAAATCGAATCCAGCAGCACATTAAAAGAATTATACACCACGACCAGGTGGGATTTATTCCAGGTATGCAAGGCTGGTTCAACACAAGAAAATCAATTAATGTAGTACACCACATCAATAAATCAAAGCAGAAGAACCACAGGATCATCTCGATTGATGCAGAAAAGGCATTTGACAAAATTCAACATCCTTTCCTGATGAAAACACTTCAAAGGACAGGAATAGAAGGGAACTTTTTCAATATGATAAAGGCAATATATGAAAAACCCACGGCTAACATCACACTCAATGGGGAGAGACTGAAAGCTTTTCCTCTAAGATCAGGAACAAGACAGGGATGCCCACTATCACCATTGCTATTCAACATTGTGCTGGAAGTTCTAGCTAGAGCAATTAGGCAAGAAAAAGAAATAAAAGGCATCCAAATTGGAGAGGAAGAAGTAAAACTTGCACTATTTGCAGATGACATGATTCTATATGTAGGAAATCCAGAAAAATCTACAGCAAAGCTACTAGAACTAGTCAATGAATAAAGCAAAGTAGCAGGCTACAAGATCAACACGCAAAAATCTGTAGTGTTCCTATACACAAGTAATGTGCAACAAGAGGAGGAAATCAAGAAAAAAATCCCATTTACAATAGCAACCAAAAGAATCAAGTACTTAGGAATAAACTTAACCAAGGACACAAAAGACCTTTACATAGAAAACTATAAGAAACTGCTAAAAGAAATTGAACAAGACCTGAAAAAATGGAAGAACATACCATGTTCATGGATTGGAAGACTAAATATAGTTAAGATGGCAATTTTACCTAAACTGATTTACAGATTCAATGCAATACCAATTCAAATCCCAACAACTTACTTTACAGAAATAGAAAAACCAATAACTAAATTTATTTGGAAGGGTAAGGTGCCTTGAATAGCCAAAAATGTCTTGAGAAAGAGGAGTGAAGTGGGAGGTCTCACACTACCTGACTTTGAAGCATATTACAAAGCTACAGTGCTCAAAACAGCATGGTACTGGCATAAGGACAGATATACTGATCAATGGAATCGAATTGAGTGTTCAAAAGTAGATCCTTACATCTATGGACAACTGATCTTTGATAAGGCAGTGAAGCTGAAGCAACTGGGAAAGAGCAGCTTGTTCAATAAATGGTGTTTGGAGAACTGGATATCCATTTCCAAAAGAATGAAAGAGGATGTCCATCTCACACCTTATACCAAAATTAACTCAGAGTGGATCAAAGACCTAAACATTAGCACCAAGACCATAAAACTCTTAGAAGAAAATGTAGGGCAATATCTTAAAGATCTGTGAAAGGAGGTGGTTTGTTAGACCTCACACCCAAGGCACGAGCAACCAAAGAACAAATAGACAAATGGGATCTCCTCAAAATTAAACACTTTTGTACATCAAAGGACTTTGTCAGAAAAGTCAAAAGGCAACCTACACAATGGGAGATGATATTTGGAAACCACATATCAGATAAGGGTTTAATATCCTGAATATATAAAGGAATCCTGCATCTCAACAGAAAGACAAACAATCCAATTAAAAAATGGGCAAAAGACATGAACGGACATTTTTCTGAAGAGGAAATACAAATGGCTCAAAAGCATATGAAAAAATGCTCAACTTCACTGGCTATTAAGGAAATGCAAATGAAAACCACAAAGAGATATCATCTCACACCTACCAGAATGGCCATTATCCAAAAAACAGAAAATGACAAGTGCTGGAGAGGATGTGGAGAAAGAGGCACACTTATTCATTGTTGGTGGGAATGCAGAATGGTGCAACCACTCTGGAAGACAATATGGAGGTTCCTCAGGAAGCTAAATATAGATTTGCCATATGACCCAGCTATTCCATTGCTGGGTATATACTCAGAGGAACTGAAACTTAAGACACAAACAGACATTTGTAAACCATTGTTTATTGCAGCATTATTCACAATTGCCGAGAGATGGAAACAGCCCAAATGTCCATCAAAGGACAAGTGGATAAACAAACTGTGGTATATACACATGATGGAATATTATGCAGCTGTAAGACAGAACAAAGACATGGATCATGTAATAATGTGGATGAACCTTGAGGACATTATGTTGAGTGAAGTTAGCCAGAAACAAAAGGACAGATTCTGTATGGTCTCATTAATATGAACAGACATTAATGAACAAACTTTTGGAGTTAAAAGCTGACAACACAGGTGACCAGGAGATAGAAAGAGGGCAGAGATCAGCCATTTGATGCTGAAGGACTACAGAATGTTTAGGATTGATTGCATAGATCCAGAAATAGATAGCATAATACTGTGTATTGGTAGCACGGTATTGTAAGTACACTGAACAAAGATGTCTGTGAGTAAAGCTGAAAGAGGTGGGATAGGAGAATGTATGACACCAGAGGTAAAGATAGATGATAAAGACTGGGACTGTATAACGTGGCAAAAACTGGAGTGGCCAATGACTGTTACTAATTATACAAAAATAAAAATGTTTTTGCATGTGGGAAAGCAAATGAATGTCAACCATGTAGAAATTTGAAAAAGGGATGGTATTCAGGAAAAAACATAATCAAAGCAAACTGGAATCTATGGTCAACAGTAACATTGTAATATACCTCCATTAAATGTAACAAAGGCAATATGCCAATGCTAAATGTATATGAGAGGGGGATATAGGGGAGGAATATGGGATTCTTGGTAGTGGTGTTATTTGCTGTCCTTAGTAGTATATTGTATTGTATGACATGTTATTTTTCTTTTTATCATTTTTTCTTATTGCTAAAAAAAAAAAAATTTTTCTTGTAGTAATCAGTATGTTCAAGTGCTGATTGTGGTGATAAATGTACAACTTTATGATGATACCATGAGCAACTGATTGCACACTGTGGACAAATGTATGGTATGTGAATATAACTCTATAAAATTGTAGGAAAATATATATATAGGAGTAAAAGTGTTGGAGAAAACATGGTGAGAGGGATGATGCCTCACCAATATGGACTGACTACAATGTGTAAACTCAGAATTGAATCTTAGAACATAGCCTAACGTGGGCACAATAATTGTAATAGTCCCTAGATTGTAAGCTCTTACAGCAGTTAACTCTATCCCTGAACTGTAAGGCCTATCTCTAAACTTTGAGATGCTGATCCCCTAGCGTATAACCTGATTGGTCTCTGGAACAATGCATATCTCTGAGACACCTGAAACTCAGAGCTAGAGCTCGGCAGATATGAATGTCAGTATTAGTGCATACAGCCACTGTCAAAAAAAAAAAAAAAAAAAAAAAGCTGAAAAAGAGCCCAGACTTCAATTAGTGATATGAATGAAGCAGGTCTGGTTAAGACCAAGGCAAGCAAGGCCAAAGGATAAAGGTTGAAACTGACTGTGTTTTAAAACTTCAACTTCCATAATTACATAATTACATAGAACTTTGACTAGGAAGTGAGACCTGGTAGGTTTGTATAGGTTAATGTGAAATAGTGACACATTCCAGAGTAATTTGGGCAGATAATAAAAAATATATTTACAGCCTCCCCCTCCCCAGCCCCGAGGATCTGGGGGAAGGTGCGGATGTGTTGGACATCCTCACCTGGACTGGTGTTGATGTTGTCACAAACATTGGGACTGGCGGTTTGATGTGCTGAGCCCTCGAGCATGGGACTTGCCCTTATGAAGCTCATTACCACAAAGGAGAGTCTAAAGTTGTATGTAATGGTGCCTAAGAGTCTCCCCCTGAGTACCTCTTTGTTGCTCAGATGTGGCCCTCTCTCTCTCTAACTGAGCCATCTCGACAGGTGAACTCGCTGCCCTCCCCCCTACGTGGGACCCGACTCCCAGGGGTGTAAATCTCCCTGGCCACGCAGAGTACGACTCCCGGGGATGAATGTGGACCCGGCATCATGGGACTGAGAGTATCTTCTTGACCAAAAGGGGGATGCAAAATGAGACAAAATAGTTTCAGTGGCTGAGAGATTCCAAATGGAGTCGAGAGGTCACTCTGGTGGACATTCTTATGCACTATATAGATAACACCTCTTAGGCTTTAATGTATTGGAATAGCTAGAAGTAAATACTTGAAACTACCAAACTCCAACCCAGCAGTCTGGACTCCTGAAGACAATTATATAATAATGTAGATGACAAGGGGTGACAGTGTGATTGTGAAGACCTTGTGGCTCACACCCCCTTTATCTAGTGTATGGATGAGTGGAGGAATGGGGATAAAAACTAAAGGACAAATGGGGTGCGATGGGGGGATGATTTGGGTGTTCTTTTTTCACTTTTATTTTTTATTCTTGTTCTGGTTCTTTCTGATGTAAGGAAAATGTTCAAAGATAGATTGTGGTGATGAACGCATAACTATGTTATCATACTGTGGACAGTGGATTGTATATCATGGATGATTGTATGGTGTGTGAATGTATTTCAATAAAACTGAATTTAATTAAAAAAAAGAATAAACAGGAGTTCTCTTATTAGAAATATGAGGGTGGGTATATCAAGAGAAAAGCAACAGTGGATGCAAATACAAAGACAGGACAAAAAACATTCTTCCAAGAATGTGTGTCCGGTAGTGTGAGAATAAGCATTACATTTATACAAAATACAGTGTGTTCCTATTTCAGTGTGGTTAACAGGCAGAATTTGTGTGCAAAGAAGAGGGAGGTAGAAGAAAAGTGTCACTATATTTGGAAGGGGCTTTCTGCCAGGCTAAAGATTTTAGAATCAGGTTTCTCAACTTTTAATCTATGTCCTTCAGATAAAATGAAATATCTCCTGCCTTCTTTTAATGTTAATTGAAATTTCAAAATAAACATTGCAACTAAAAATGAAACAAAGGAGTAGCAGCTTTAGAAGGAATTGTCTGTATAATTTAAATTATATACTGTCAGTGACCTGCTTGCTAGCTACAAGCTTTCTATTCTGCGTATCATGAAAGTAACAGAAAATACTGATCATGTGCAATGGTTACACTGATTTATTTCCATAGGCAACAATGCAAACAGAGCCACTTCACAATTACACAGATTTAAAAAAAAAAAAAAAGATACCCAGAAGGATACCATTTTACCTCTAGAAATAGATTTTCTAGAAGTTATTATGCCAAATTAATCAAATATTAATTTTATAAAGTTAAACTTCCCTGGAACATTTGACAAAAACGGAAAATCTCTGAGGAGGTTTTACCCCAAGCCTCCTTCTCAGCCAGGGAACAGGGGACTCATTATGTGGAATATTCTTCCCCAGATGCCACATGCTTTTCTTCCTTTCAATCACTTCAAGACCTGTGCCCTTTTAGGTCTTCATTAAAGGATGGAGCATTTGATGCTCCATTTTTTTTCATCTGTGGCTGAAATTATATGCAGATGCTGTAGGGTTTTCCTCCTCAAATTCAGGCTGAACACATTCAAAGCTCAATCAATGTATATGCCAAATATGCTGAGCTCTTCTGAAAATTATCATTTTGGGAAGTTTGAAACATTTGGTATTTTTCCCTAGGGTTCTAAAACCAGAACAACTTCAGATCATAAATCTGGCCGAGGCTATTTCCCTTTGACAACACTGAGGCAGGTTTTCTATGGGCTAATTTCAATAATTTATAAGCAGCCTATTATTCCAGTTTTCCCTGGCCAAACTTCGTCTTCACCAAGTTAAATATACACATACACATGCATTTTTTAATACTGGTTGTTTACAGAAGAAAATAAGCCAGTGCATCGGGTGGATGGTCAAAAAGGCCAGATTTTGGAAGGTGCCTATCATCAGCTTCCCCCCTCCCTGAACCGCGGCTGGGGGCACTCACTGCCTCTGGGGAAGCATGGGTTAACCCCTCCTCAATGGTGCTGTCACTTTCAAGTTCAAGCACAGCTGGGGGCAGGTATCACGCTCAGGAGAGCCTTGTTATATCTGCCACAGAGAACTCACCAGGACTACCATAGCTCTGAACAGTTTCTGCCCTTCTTGACTGTCTAAAAGAGCAGAACTGGACTTCACCAGACCTTTAGAGCAATCTACAAAGAGGGTTTGAATCTCATGATGATTTTCTTCTAAGACACTGGCAGAGGACAGAGGTTCTAAATACCACTGGTTCAACTGTTATGTTACTTAGGAAGAAGGGCTAAATAAATCAGAATATTCTACTCACAAAGTTATCTTTTAAGTTTTAATACATTGAGACAAAATATATTTATCTCATCAACTCTAAAAATGAGTTTGGTTTTTTTTTTTTTTTTTTTTACTCCCTAGGGTTGTAAAAGCATCTTCAGAAAAAAATCCCCTAACAGGGGAAATAGCTTCACCTTGTGTCACTTCAAGTCCAATGGGAAGATAATCATAACCTGAAGGCTCAAAATTCTGAAAGACTTTCAAATGACCTCATAACAGAAAAATAAGCAATTTCTGTTGTCATTCAGAATCTTCACACTACGATTTGAACAATCAGCTCCTCAAACAACAGTTTTTAATTAACCACATTGATAGCAAGAATGAAGTCTTCCTCTGGATCACCAGACAGAATTTTTTCAAAGTTAATATCTGGTGGTGAACAATTCAATGCATTCCAAAATGATGAGCTGATTTTCTTCCTTTGAATTTTCATCAGAAATCCCAATTGAGAACCCACCATAGCTGCCATTTCATCAGTTCACACTTCATTTTTTTCCCTAAATTAATTTGTTATATCAAAGAATTTTATTCAGCTTCAAAGCCACCATGCTATCATCGGCTTTATTGTGATCTTCAGGGCTTGAGACAAATAGGGATTTTTTTCCAGGTTTTTGTTTTTGTTTTAAGCCAGGAGTTGAGAAAAAATTTCTTTACTGCAAAATTCATTACAATGAATAGCATCTGAGTAATGATGTCATTCTTGGCATATCTTACAGTTTGATAAACTAAACTATTAATCCAGTGCTTAGCTATAGATCCAGGCAAACTTATATTCTGGAATTTTTTTTCTTAATTTTCACTCAAAGTATAACTTTGGAAGCACCTAAAATCTACATTTTCATGAGCCTTCTCAGAAATGGCAAGAAATTACTTGTAATTAGAAGTGTAAATTCTCAGATTCCACCTTTAAGTTTGCATGGGTTTGAAAACTATTTTTCAAGTAGCCCTGAGGGCTACATATTATTGCTCAAAATTTTTAGACATAAAATATTCCAAAGAAACTCAATCCTGTCTTTTTCAATACACATGAATTGGTCCTTGATATAAGCCTCGTAATATTTGCAGTTTTAGGTTTCCATCGTCAGCTACATAAAAGGAAAGGAAAAAGAACACAATAACAAGCAGTAGTGACCAGTCACTTTTGTAGAAAAAATAATCCTAGTTATTGTTGGAAGTTTTCCAAGTATGCACTCTTCCTTGAGCCATGAAAATGGGCCTTTGTGTGTATTCTCAGTATATACCTATAGCCACAGCCTGTTATTTACCTGCAATTGGTGAAAACTGCAATTAAACATAAATTATTTGACTTTGATAATCTTCTAATGCTTAGCTGGTAAGCCAAGGATGAAAATTAACTCCTAAGGAAGATATAATAAGATATGATATGCTTCTCAGAGTTCAAAGATGCTTTTTGTTGTACCAAAGAAAGTAAATAAATAAATTTTATTTTAAAATAAAGTATGATTAGGAATCCTTTATTTTAAAATAAATTATCAAAATCTTAATAGTGACTATGTACATAAGGATATTTACGATTTACAAAAAAGACGTCTCTTGATGGGCAGTTGCAGAGTTGATTAAGTGGTTCAGTGATGCCATCAAGCCCAGGCATCTTCAATCCTTCACTTTCAGTGTATTGGCTTTGTCCTCAGGCTTGGATCCTCATTGTCACAAGAGGGCTGCCACAGCTCCAGGCATCATTCCCAAAACAGGAAGCAAAGGGAAAGTAACACAAGTTGTCTCCTAAATGATCTATCTCTTGTAAGAAGGAAGATGTTCCCAGTTGGATCTGTCAGACTTCCTCTCATAGATCACTGCCCAGAATGGGTCACATGGCCCCCTAGGACATCACTAGGACATCACTGTCAAGGGGAAACAAGATTGCTAGGACTGACTCAGAGAAGCCATGATATGTCCACCAAGGCAAAACACTTTGCCACCTGAACAAAACTGGGGCTTTGTTAGCAAGAAAGAAGACAAGCATAACCCTGAGTGGGTAGTCAACAGGCCAATTGTCTCTGTTTATCTTAAATCACTATCATTTATTGAATCCCACATGCACAAGAACATTATCCTTAACTGACAAACGTGTCATACTGTAATAAGACAGTTTAAATCAAACACTTTTGCATCCTATAGCCAGCATATTTCCACTTGCCATGGAAATTTTGCCAAGACTTACTTTTTTTGTTTTTATTTAGCATTTAGAATTCTATTTAATTTGTATGATGAAATACTGTAATATTTAACAGACATCAAATGTTTTACATGTATCAAATATAAATTTATTGAAATATTTCAGACCATCCCATACCTTTATTCAAACATGCTTTTTCCATGGCAGGTAAAAAATTGTTAGTTTAGAACATATCTGAATATACTACCATGTGAGATTTTAAGTGGAAAATGGCAAAAGGCAAATGGCAGAAATGTAGGGGAAACAGAGACTGGACACCAGTTAGGTTAGAAAGCAAATAAAATAATCCTGGGGAGAGATGACACCAGCCCCAGGCAGTCACAATTAAAATGGGGAAAAAACCAGAAAGACATTTGGGAAGTCAAATGAAAAGAACATGAAATAAGATGGGAAGCAATCACCACGCTAGAAAAAACCTGGATGTGGAGTAAGGTGCAAGCGTTTGAGTTATGGGGCTTTAGGCAAGGTATTTTTTCTTCGCTGTCCCTGAGCTTCATTACATATAAAATGAGAATAAAAGGACATGCTCAGTTATTCTACTAGAGAGTAAATTAAATAATATATATATAATATGACTGGCCCATATGAGGAACTAAAAAAACACTAGATATTATGCTGATGGTGAGATTTGCTTCTAATTTAGAAGACAAGTAGGTGACGTTCAATCAAGATACAACATTCAGTGGAAGAACAAGTTGGGATGGAATGTAGTAGGTCCAATTTTGGAAAACATTATACTGGACATGCAATATGACATGCATATAAAAATGCAGAACAAACAACACTGCCATCCAGGGGGCACTGCCCACTCAGGATCCGGTCCTCTCCCTCTCCACTCAGCAAAGGCCACCTTCAAGTTGACCTGAGCTGTGACAACACGAGCATTTTGCCAACCCAAGCCTCAGTTTTTTCATCTGAAGTGGAGAAAACTATCTCTACCTCGTAAGATAAGTGAAAAATGTCTATAAAACACCTAACACTGTAGAGGAAATCAGTTTTTTAAATGCATGCCCTTTTTTTTTCATCTTAAATGCACACCCCAGAATTTCCAATGGATATCTGAAGAAGCTTCAGTTGACACAATTCATTGCCCAGTGCAAGTTCTAATTCCAGAAGACTTCCTAACCCTCAGATATTTAGTTCCGATTATTTGCATAGGGTCTGGATAAATCAGTGTCTATGTGGGTTGGAATATAAACAATGTGACTTTGCTAATTCAACCAATATGACTCTTCAAACACATATTAAAATCGGTACCATAGCATTTAGCTATCCCTCCACGACATTTGCAGATCAAGTCTCTCACCAAGCTTGCAGAAGCAGTTTATTGTGATAAAGTTCACTCACTGTAAATATCTGCCAAATTTAGTGCAAGAGAGAGCCTACAATTTCTAATCTTGCTGGAAAACCAATCGGCAGACCTGGAACTTTTTATTCATGGTGTACCCTATGCCATGTGTCTCTCACAACAAACACTCAACAAATGCTTTATAAATGAATGATGCAGACAACTGTTAGAGGAAACTAACCCCCAACCCAAGTTCAATTCACAACTAAAGCAATATTTCAAAGACCCAAATGTAATGTAAGATAAAGGAAGCTGTATCACTTCTAGCAAAATGATTCAGTATTTCAAGAATATCCAGACATTATTAACTGAAGAATACGGATTCAAAACTACATGCATCTTTCAAAATTTCAAATTTCTTACCAGTAACACAAGGTAGATCATAAACTTTGATCATTCCCAGATTACATTATGAGTTGCTGTAATAGCAGTCCAGATTTGCAAGGTATAAAAATCAGTCAGTGAAAGGAAGTTCTTTTATACCACAAAATCTGGGGGTAACATAATAATCTAGCAGAAAACAGCTTTGAGGCTGCAAAATAATATTTGTATTGAATATTCATTCCCATATCTCTTCAGTCAAAATTTACACAATCAAAGTTAACACGTATAGCTAAAGAAAGCCATTTTTTAAAATTGCATTTTTTGCTGCAGGCATTCTGGATGTGGTATGGGGGTGGTCATTAAAGCAGATGCAAATACTAATGAGGCATATTCTAACTGAGCCATCTCGACAGGTGAACTCGCTGCCCTCCCCCCTACGTGGGACCCGACTCCCAGGGGTGTAAATCTCCCTGGCAATGCAGAATATGACTCCCTGGGATGAATGTGGACTGGCATCGTGGGACTGAGAGTATCTTCTTGACCAAAAGGGGGATGCAAAATGAGACGAAATAGTTTCAGTGGCTGAAAGATTTCAAATGGAGTCGAGAGGTCACTCTGGTGGACATTCTTATGCACTGTGTAGATAACACCTCTTAGGCTTTAATGTATTGGAATAGCTAGAAGTAAATACCTGAAACTACCAAACTCCAACCCAGCAGTCTGGACTCCTGAAGACAATTATATAATAATGTAGATGACAAGGGGTGACAGTGTGATTGTGAAGACCTTGTGGATCACACCCCCTTTATCTAGTGTATGGATGCGTGGAGGAATGGGGATAAAAACTGAAGGACAAACGGGGTGGGATGGGGGGATGATTTGGCTGTTCTTTTTTCACTTTTATTTTTTATTCTTGTTCTGGTTCTTTCTGATGTAAGGAAAATGTTCAGAGATAGATTGTGGTGATGAACGCATAACTATGTTATCATACTGTGGACAGTGGATTGTATACCATGGATGATTGTATGGTGTGTGAATGTATTTCAATAAAACTGAATTTAATTAAAAAAAAAATACTAATGAGGCATAAAGGATAATAGGCATTGATAATGAACACGTGAGAGAATTCGTAGCTCTCTCTGCCCCAGTGAGCCTTCCGTCATGAAAGCATTTAAAGCAAGAGAGTCAAAAGCCACCTGGTAAGAAGGCTAAGAAAGGATTGCCAAGTTAGTAAAAACCTCCCATTTTCTGCTGAGTTTTAAGATTCCCAGTGATTAGAAAAGACACTAGAACTGTACAGTTTCAGATCATCTAGGTCAGCTAATTTATTTTCTGGAAAATGAAATGTATTGATTATGTCAGAAGGAAGAACATATGTGCCGGTTTGAATGTATTGTGTCCCCCAAATGCCATTATCTTTGTGGTCTTGTGGAACAGACGTTTTGGTGCTGGTTAGATTTGCTTGGAATGTGCCCCACCCAGCTGTGGGTGGTGACTTTGGTGGGATACTCCCATGGAGGTGTGACCCCATTCATTCAGGGTGGGCCTTGATCAGTGGAGCCATATAAAACATGCTGACTCAAGAGACTGAACGCAGTGCAGCTGTGAGTGACGTTTTGAAGAAGAGCAAGCTTGCTAGAGAGGAATGTCCTGGGAGAAAGCCGTTTTGAAACCAGAACTTTGGAGCAGACACCAGCCACAGGCCTTCCCAGCTAACAGAGGTTTTCCGGACGCCATTGGCCATCCTCCAGTGAAGGTACTTGATTACTGATGTGTTACCTTGGACACTTTATGGCTTTAAGACTGTGTGTAGTGAAATAAACCCCCTTTTTATAAAAGCCAATCCATCTCTCGTGTTTTGCATTCCGCAGCATTAGCAAACTAAGACAACATATAAAACAAAAGTTACCCTCACAAGAATGAAGCTTTACCATCCATTGCAACAAACATACCACATTAATGCAAGATGTAAATAAGAAAAACTGTGTGCTGGGGGAGGGGAGCTATATGGGAACTCTGTACTTGCTGCTTAATTTTTCTGTAAACCTAAAACTGCTGTAAAAAATAAAGTCTGTTAAAAAAATATAAGCCACCAAAAACACTGTATTTGGTCCACTGAAAAGACAACTTTTATTATTAAGCCTAAACTCTAATGCCTCCTGTAAGGAGTAGAATCTTTACCACTTAAATTGAACCATTTTAGGTAGTGTTGTACTCAATGGTGGATATTTTTATTGTATCAAAGGGTAGGGGAAATTTCTTTTGTTTCTTCAGGTTTTTAGCAGAAATATTCTGTCAGACACAAAACATGATCATTCTAGCAAATAACTTATTTCCTATTTCACAAGATGTTTGTGTAACTTCATTTTGTATTAGTTTCAGATAGATGTGAGGCTTGGATATAAAATATTTTAGACCTTTAATATCCTAATAGAACATAATTCTTTAATTTTCTAAAATACTGCTCCTCAAATGTAGCTATTTAAAGGTGATATATCATTTATGACAGAATGAAGAAATTCCATGAAGGAATCTACCCCAAGGACATTGCCAAAGCTGCTTTAATACGACTAGACCAACCTTCAAAGTTTTCTGAATATGACAGAAATAATATTTATTCCATTCACAAGCAGAGGCTGGAACCGTGGCACTAGTGAAAACCAGAAACAAAATCACCTTGTTTCTTTTTGAAACAGTCTATTGACTTTATGCCATTAACTTCTATATTTTTCTTCATAAATATATAGGCAATCAATTTTAAAATTTATGAAACCAAATGAACAGTCAAAAAATATATAAGAATGAAGCCTTAAGAGAGCCTCACAATAATGAGACTGATTATGACATGATAACTCCCACTTTCCAGGCAACATACTTATAAATACAGAAACTGAATAACTTGGAAAAACAAGGATATCAGCTGACAATTTGAAAGGATCTCAGAGAATTTCTACTAATTACAGAGAAAATAATGTTTCGTTTTTAAACACAACCAGTGACCTATATCCAATTTGTGCTCTGCAGTGTCACCTCCCCAGAAGCCACTGCACCTACCCTTGCTGAGATACACAGAGCCTACAGCCTACAGGCAGATGGGCAGCCTCTCCGCCACCCCCGTCCCCCTGCCCTCGCCCCCTCAACCACAGCCTGGTTCCTGTTTCCCCAGGTGGTCAAAATTATGTCCAACCTGTTTTTCTGTATCTGTTCTATGACTGCAACTTCTCAGACAGCAATACAGAGAGTATAGGAGATGGGAAAGGCACACTGCCCTGTCCTGAGCTCCTCCATATGCCACTGTGATCAAGAACAGAGACCTCCAGCGTGCTTCCAGTTAGTGAAAAAACAGCGCATCCCATCCCTAACCAGAGCAGAGTGGATCTCAGTCCAGCAGACGCCGCTGGGCAGATGCACTGCAGACATGGCTCAGACTGGTGCTCGCTGGCGTACAATTCCGCTTCAAGCCTGAGCAGGGGGTGACATGTGACAGAGGCACCGAGCCAGGGGCTGGGCGGGGCGAAGCCAACTCCCATCCTGCTGTCCCTGTGCTCCCCCGGCTGCAGGGGCAGTTGGCAGGAGCGCAGACGGCACAGCCCCTGGCAGCTCTCTCCAACTGCAAGCTGCTCCCGGGACAGCTCCTCAGTACATCCTCTTCCCCCAATCTCATCTACTTCCAGCGTTTCCCATCTCCCCAGATGCCTCCAGCACCAAAAAGGGAGCTCAATCTAGAAACCCAGGAATCACCCCTGAGCTCTCAGTACCCCAGGTTACAGAGCCAAGCCGTCACCAATCTTATCAATTTTACCTGCGAAATAGCCCTCAGGTCTGCCCATCTTCCCCCACTTCCATTACCACCACCGTATTGCAAGCTGAGGTCACCTGTGCCTGTAACAGGCGTGAGCTTCCTAAGTGACCAGTCAACGCCCACCCTGCAGCCCTTCTCCCAGCCGGTGGTGGACTCTGCCCAGCAGAGCCAGAGCGCGCCGGTGCCACCTGCCCCGTGGCCATCCCACCCCCATCGTGCCTAAAGCCCCACAGCGGACGGCTGCTGCTCCCAGTGCCCAACAGAAAAGGGCGCTGCACGCGTCTACCCCGCCACGGGTGGTCTCATCCCCAGCTCTCCCACATCACGCCTTTGCCCCAGCCCTAGAAAGCAGCCCAAGGACAGGACTAAGTGCCGAAGCTTTATTTAGAGAGATGCTGTCCCAGCTCGCCCGGGGAAGGGCGGGGAGCCACGCACCACCATGTTCCACCCCGCACCACCCACCCTGGCACCACACAGCCACGGGGAGACCCTGCTGGGCCATGAGGATGGTTCGGTCCATCAGACGGAGGGAGGACAGGGGATGGCCACCCCAGCTCTCTCCCAGGACTTTCATTCTCATTAGTCAAATGTTTTCCATAGGGAGTTACTTCCCTCATAGTTCCAGGCTGTGGCTTCCCGCCCATTATTTGGGAAGCCAGACCCCTCCCTAGGTGCACCATTTTATCCAAGTCTTGAAGTTTTGGGTAAAGACCTGGGCTCGGGGTGCATGACTGGTTGGAGTGGCTGTAGGAGTCAGCCAGGGGCCCCCAGTGCCCTGGTCAAGGGCCAGTCACAGCAGGCAGGGGAGGTGGGGGCACTAATTATGCCAGGATATGGAGGCAATGGATTGTGATACCTTCTAGGATGTGGCTATACCTCTTGCAACCATGGGAATGGCATTTACAGTTTTCATAATACAGAAAGTTTGTTTACAGTACAATATTAAGGGGAAATAGTATGCAGAACAGGGTATATCATGTTTCCATTAAACTCTTTGCTTCTATTTGGATATCTTTTCCCAAAATATAACCTTCATAATTTCTTAAAGTCTTGAGAAAAGGGTTCAGCAGATTCCAGAGAACTCACTCCGGAAAGTGCAGGATATAGAGGAGCCAAGAGGTCCAAGAGCCCCAAGGCAAGGGGTGGGGGTGGGGGTCGGGGGTCACACCCATCCCTGAGGCAAAGTCAGGAACCACAGACCCGCATTGCACATCATTTAAAAAAAGAGCTTAAATTGACATCACTTTATTAAAAATATACTAATATGAAGAATCCTGTATCTTCAAGTCCTTAGATTTCCTACCGGTAAATTTCAAATAAGATCATCTTCATTGGAACTTAATGAAGATTAAGTGAAGAAATGCATTTGAAAACTTATCTGGAACCTTGGCACTTCCCACATCTCTTTTCTAACTGCTGCAACATGAGAGAATTTCCCGATGTCACTTTCCATCTCAGTGACAACGGTCTTTTTCATAGTTGTCTTTTATTCCGAAACTTCTCTCTAACTTTGACATTGCATTACTAAATAATAGATGTGAAACTTTTCACATCTGTACTGAAAAAAAATATACGCAACAAAATAAAGCTCTATAACGCCGCCAGCTCTCATTATAACCGAACAGCAGAAAACATTTCAAAATATTTTGGAAAAAGATTGTTATGAAACATCCTTATTTCAACAGCTTTCTTTTAGTTGAAACTTTTTTGCACTTCTCAAATTTTCTACAATCAGCATAAATTTGTCTTTTGAGAAATATATATTCTTTTAATATTTTAATAAAATTTTATTTATTAAGACAGATTTTTAAATGATGTGCAATGCAGATCACGTGAGGGCTCTCTTGTAACAATCATAAATATATCCAATACCTGGGAAGCAACTGGTCTATCACTTTTAAATTATTACACTCATTGGTACATAATCTCTCCTAAGGAAAAAATTTTAAGGTGGATGAAATTTCATACACTAAGAAACCAGAAAAATCTTAAAATGTCCCCAAACAGATGATTAAATTCAAATATATCCATACTGTGAAACATCATAAAGCCATCAGAAATTAAATTTGTGAAGAACTTTAACAGTATATCATGGAAATATTGAAAATGCCCAAAGTGCAGAGAATGATATAATGAATCCCACATTCCCATCTCCCAGCTCCAACAATCATCAACACATTACCAAATTTACTTCATTTATATTCCCATCCGCTTTGCCCCTCCCAAAAACTTATTCTGAAGCCAAACCCCAACATCGTATCATGTTATCCATAAATAATTCAGTATTTATGCTTCCAACATAAGGACCGTTAAAATGTGATCACAATATCATGCTTATGCCTAAAAATTAATCATAACTCCTTAACATCAAATACCAAGATGACATTATAAAGAATGTTAAGTTTTCTTCTCTATGACAGAAGAATTTGAATTCTTCTAGTGACATGGGAGATGCTTATGATAATTTTAAATGCAAAAGCAGGATACAAATCTGTATTAAAGTGTATAATTTCAAATGCACAAAAACATGCAGGAAGATAAGGAATACCTGAGTGCGTTCCTAAATTTAATATCCATAATTTCAGGTCTCCACAAGCCCCCATGAGGGACCCTGGCCTGTCACCTTTCTGGAGCCCAGCCTGGATCTGCATCCCAAAGGGGTTGGGGAGTACCAGTGGGTCCCTTGGCCAGCTGAGCGCACCCTGCCCGCAGGGGCCTCATAGCGGAACTTTGCTGTTCTTTCTGAAACATTGTGCTTGTCCTTTACGGGCAGATACATGTGCAAATTTGAGGATTTCCAAAGTCTTCATGAAATTCTCTTCCCAAATGTCATGGATCAACCGCCCAGCAAAATGTTTAACCACATTTATTTCTATCGGAGAGCGCATACATTCAAATTTATGTATCAAATGCCAATTTTCCTCTTCCATTTGAAAAAGCAGGGCAAGAATATTACCTGTCACGTCAGATTCCTGCAGGGACTTCGTTAGCCGATGTTGACTGCCCGATGTCCACAGCACCCAAGCACAGCGAGACCCGCCCAGTCCTCTAGAAACAGAGGCAATTAGGGTGCCACATGCTATCTTTATTTCTGGGGAAACAGAAGCAGTAAAAAGACTGTAAAAGACTGAACAGTGGTAAAAGACTGAACAAATGTTATTTCTTTTCTCTGTTTTACCACAAAATGAACATTACCATTTTATAGTTATCAAACTACATGAACTAATTATTAGCCCTGTATAAATAGCCTAGATTTTTTTCCCCAGACCTGTCAACTTGTCTATATCATTTTGAGTTTATGCCTCTTAAATCCTCCATGTTCTTCAAGTAATTAAAGGCTTTTATTTCATTGTTCCACAGAACATCCAAGCAGGAATTCTCTGTCACACTGTGTAGTTGCAAAATTGAGTAAGAAGACAGCACTACTAAAGCAAATATATAATGAGTGACTAGAATTCTTTTTAAGCCATCATCCAGTCTTCACCAACACAAACCTAAATGCTGAATGCATTGCTTACAAATAATTATTTAAGGTGAGGATATTTTAGTGATTTATATTTGCATATCTCTAGCTATAATATACTATATTAACAAATATTTTAAAAAGAGAAGGACCACTTAGGTTTTGAATTTTCATCTTTTAAAAATCCATGATTATAAGAGAAGAAGAAAATCAGAGGCTATGTCCCAGCTCTTTCTCTACCCCTATGATGGCATTTCCCCGGAGCCATTCTTCTCTCCAGGGCTTACGACTCAACGCTGATTGTGTAAGACATTGCTACCTATTAAATATACTATATTTGGATCAAGAAACAAGGGGTGTAACCTGCCAAAGATGGCTGAACAAATGCCAGGGGTTTGTAAGTATGTTTCTCTTAAACAGTGCAGGGCTCAATCTGTTTCCTTCTCCAAAAGTCTCTATTAGTTTTGGTAATCCTAACAGTGCTTGTAAAGAGGAGAAACACTAGTAGCCTGCTGTCTTTAGAAAGCATCAATGTCAGAGGCAGATTTAATAAGCAATAGCCCCAAAGTAGTAAGATTTACAAACATTCTCAAAAGGTACTGTGCATGACAGGAGGTGTGTGTGTGTGTGTGTGTGTGTGTGTGTGTGTGTCATGGGGGAAAGGGATGGGGTCACTTAGCAGAATCACCTGAAAAGTTTTCAAAATATGCATTCCTTCTTCCAGAAGTGCTTCATTCAACTAATATTTATCAAGCATCTGCTAGTTGCCAGGTACCATTTCTGGTGTTTGCAACACCCCGTCAACAGCATCCGTCCAGCAAAACACACCTTCTGGATTGTCTGTCTGTCTTTGGAGGTGAGGAAGAGTCCATGCAGGGCTCAATCTGTTTCTTTCTCCAAAAGTCTCTACTATTTTCGATTACCTAAAGGATAGTAAGCACTTCTTCCACAAGACACCCAAGGAGGCAATCTATTTAGACCGTGTACTTTCAAACCAGAGAACCAAACAAAAACGAACAAGCAAGACACTGAAAATTTAAGAAACTGCCCCAAGACCACACAGCTAGTCGTCATCAGCTGAGCTTTGAACCACAGCCGTCTGGCTCCAAAGAGCGGGTGAGAACCAGCCCCTGGCCAAGCCGGCATCCCTGGGGGGAGAAGCACAAGAAGGCCAGCAGGCCGGTCCTTCCTTTCACCAGGGAGAGCCACGGCCTGCGGTCTTTGGCTGGGGAGGGGCGTTGCCCAACCCCAAGTGCCTCCATGTGGAAGCAGGAGCCCCAGTGGGGGAGAAGGGGTGTGAGGCTCTGCCAGCAACAAGTAAATACTGCCCTGGTATGAAGCAGGGACCTGGGTGTGCTTTGAGGAAACGGTGAGCAGTGAGCTTCTGTCTTGCATTGCACATTTTCTCTAGCCTCCCTCTTTAATCATGTCTGACCATGCCAAGTCCACGTGATACTTAAGACAGACAAAAGGCTAAAGAACCTAAATTAACATGCTGAGCAGGGCAGATCTAAGGAAGAAAACTCAACACGCCTCCAGGATCATTTTCCCAACTGCGTCCCCATCATACATGGTGTGTGTGCAACTTCTCCCTTCTTAACCACCTGCCAGAAAGCAGCAGGGCATGTGGACTCCGTCTCTAAGGACCAAATATTCACTTCTGGCTGGTCCTTCCTTCTCTCAAGGCAGCTTTTAAAATCTGAGTGTGTGTGTACTCTACTCTACAACCCACATTACTTCCTTCTTTTCATTATCCCTAATTTCCTCTTAGAATTACTATCAACATTCCATGCACTAGATTTTAGACTACACATCTGTGTTTTTTCTCTTAAAAAACAAACAAGGCAGTTCTGGGAGTAAAAGAAAACTGAAATCAAAAAAGAAAAAAGAAGTAAAATAGTCTAAATGGTATATAAAATGTATGGGGATAGTCCAGTGATCTCACATTTTTTCTCCATAGCATTTAGTTCAAGAGTTCTGGAACTGCATTCTCATCAATTGCATCAGGAAGCATAAGAAAGAAGAGGGGGAAAAACCTACCCACCTCCAGGGAAGAGCTCCAAGCATTAAAGCCCCAAACACTCAGTATCTTAAAATTAATCCCCATACTCTAGTTTCTCTTCAGATCAAATAAATCATTTGCCTTTTACTTCAAAAAAAAAAAATTAATCCCCATAAAACACACTTAATGACAAATGAAAAATAGTAACAATTACAATCAGAATTTAAATTGGGATTGTATGCAAAGAATTTCCAGCTGTTTTCCTGCATATCCCAGGGCTAAATGGAGTCTCTCTCTAAACCCCATTGATTTTTTTCTTCCTTTGAGACACGGCTCAATTGCACAGCATGAACCCAGGGGGCAAGGGATCACAAGAAATCTTCGCTTCTGAAGGGTTTTCAGGTGCATAAGAACAAGCTACAGATGGTGCAGTAAAAAACGCCACGAATTTCATGGGGCCCTATTCAACCGCCCTGAGGAGAGAAAATAGGATCTTTGCGAAATATTACTTGATTAACTTCTTACCAAATCTCATTTCATCAATGGCCTATGGGCAGAGGCAAATACTTTTTAGTCCTGTCAGTATCTCACACACACACAGCATATAGAAATAGCCAATCAACTGTTTCTAATAATAGAAAGTCAAAAGTCAAAGCCAAAGAAGGTGAAGGGAAATAAATGTTATATTTAGGCAACACTTACTTTAACTGTTCCATTTGGAAATTCCCATAAGCTAAAAACAGGTTAAATTGCGAGGTGAGACCCACCTTTCTCCCAAATGGAACACACAGGTGGAGCTGCTGCCTGAGGGAGCAGGCTCTGCTCCATCCCATGCCAAGCAGCCCTCCACGCCATCCAAGAAATTCCCAGCTGCCCTCAGAGAAAAATCACACAAGGAAAATACAAGCCAAACAGTGAAAATTGGAGGACAGTGAATTTCGCCTCATTATATTGCAATTTGGGTGTAAATTATCAGACTGTCTGCAGAGATTAAAGTCTTCATGTTTACATCCCTATTTTATCACCATTGATTTTACTATCAGCATGATTCTCATAGGACTGTACCAGAACATATCAAAGAAGTATAGGATTAAGTATATAGCCTCCAAAATTAAAAAAAGAAACATATAACAACAAACCAGTTTGTTAACACAAATTCTGCCTCGTGTATATTGATTACACAATAAATTAAATCCTAAACCTGAACTAACTCCAATTAGAGCTATATTAATACACCTTGGTTCACATTCCCCGCTTCACTGCATTGTTTGGAGATCAGCACCGAGGTCTGCCTGGGAGGGGAGGAAGGCAAAGGGAACATGTCTTGGTTTGCCACCTGCTATGACTAAATACCAAGCGGTCGGTTGGCTTAAACAAGAACTCATCAGCTCACATTTGAGGCTAGCAGAAGCCCAAATCAAGATATGGGGAGGCTCACTTTGTCCCTGAGATTTGCAGCATCCTGGGGCTGGATACTGGTGATCCCTGGAGCTCCCCGGCTTGTACCTGCCTCCCGCCGTCTGGAGATGTCCCCGCCTTTCCATGCTCTTCCGGTTTCCCCTGACTTCCTCCTTCCGGCTCCTCTCCTGCTTCTTGGACTCTGACTTCTGGTTTCTTCTACTTACAAGGACCCCAGAATCCAGGTGGAGGCCCAAGCTCATATAGATGGGCCAGGCCTTAAGCAAGCAGAACATCTTCAAGCCGTCCTGCTTACCCTGGGCTCACACCTACAGGGATGCAGGTTCAAATAGGACACGTGTATGTTGGGTTGCACAATTAAATCTGGGAGTGAGAGAAGGCCTGAGCAGCTTCAGTTACAAGAAGGAGGAATCACTGCTTGTCATTGTCAAGTGTCCTTGTTCCTTTGGTTTACTGTTCTATTTATTTCTGGGTGGGTACCGAGTCTACAAGTATTTGTCTTTCTGTACATCATCAAGTACATCCCACAGAGGATCTGAAGAAGGTGCCAGTCACACCTAAGGAACATACACAGACAGTGCTACAAGCTGAGAACTTCCTAAACACTGAGGATGACAGCCAGCTGCAGAAGTCACCGAAGATGCAGCCACCAGTGCTGTGGACCCTGTTCAGGGAAGGAAATCATGTCTGGTCACAGCACAGGGGCTCAGAGCTGGGCCTTGCAGTGCTGTCAGGATGGGTGAGGAAAAGGAGTGAGGAGAAGAGGAATGCACAGCACGGGGGCCAGGGAACAAGGCTCAGGAGTGTGAGGCAGATGCTGCAGTGTGGTTACTATTATGTCCACCACTTGTAGTAATACTCCCTCTATCACTATTGCTATCATTATTACGTGCATCGGGAAATGAATCTGGGACACATCCAAAGCAAAAACGTAAAGCACAGATCGAAGACTGTAGGAAAAAAGGCTCAAAAGGACATTACTGGGTTTTGAGAAATAATTGGAATATAGAATATATACTTTGTATCCATGTTAAATTTCCTGAATTGATAACGGCATTTAAGGTGATCACATAAGTGAATTTTCTTGTTCCCAGGAAATGTATATGACAGTATTACATGTTTAAGGAGTGTGCTGTGCACAACCTGCTCTCAGATGTTCAGAAATTAGATAACAGCTATAGATGCAGATACTGATTTAAACAGGCGATAGATAGAATGATACGGCAAAGAAGACAAAAGGTTAATGTTGGTGGACCTGGGTATCTAGGGTTGGGGGTTTGTATTATCTTGCAACTGTCCTGTAAGTAGGAAATCAGTTCAAAATAAAAAGTGAAAAAAAAAATAAGCAAAAAATATAAAAGTCAATGTGACCGGAGCAAATGGTTTGTGAAAAGGAGTACTGGTAGAAAACAAGGTTAGCAATAAAAGTTGTGGAAGCTTAGTGATACAAAATAATAACGTGCTTAGATTTTAACCTGTGGGTAATGGGAATCACTGAAGGGTTTTGTACCAAACTGACATAATGAACGAGGTGTTTCAGAAATATTAAACCGGTAGTGATGTTAGTATGAATCGGAGGTGGAAACGGAGGCAAACTCAATGAGATAAATGGGGTGTGTTCATTGTAACGCAAGACAAATGAATTTTTAATGAAATTCTCCACTTTGGTTTTGAAAAAGACAAATGCGTGTTGACGAACTGAGGGATAGAGGAGAGGACGTGGGTCAGGGTCAGAAGGGTTGCAGCGTTGCTTTGAATCAAACAGTTCAGATGCAGGGCCCTGTTCAATAATTAAACATCTGTTCTCAATGCATTCTATTGTGTCATTCTAGAATAACTAGGAAGCAGAAAAGATAAGTGTAGGTCCCCGGGCCTTAATTGGAGGAATTTTTTTGATCATTGAAGTAAGCACACCAGGAATTCCTCCAAAAGACAGCCGGGTAGCTGGCGTGGATCAGGGCTGGTGAGACCAGCCGAGACCAGGGCAGGACACAGCCAAGGGGGAGCAGGCAGGGGCCTGGAAGGGAGACGGTGGACAGCACGTTCCCGCAGCTCAGCACCCCAAATCACATGGTTTGGAAGGAGCTGAGAATTTATACCGAGATGCTGAAGGTTGCTCTGGCCTGGCTCTGGTGCAGCTGGCACAACTGCCACGGGGCAGAGCTGGGATTTCCACTTAGTTAGGTCAGACTGAGAAACACCTCTTTGCTCCATGAAGTCAAGCCCCTCAAGAGCCTTCTGCATATCAAGCTTTGCCAGACTTTCTGCCATTTTCCCAAACAACCCGCGACACGCCCACCCACACCTCCTCAGTGTGATCGTCCCTCTTCCATCTGGCTGGGTTCTTTGGTATGAGAAAGAGAACCTATTTGTTTTTACTGAATTGCTGAAACGAACTGATTATCTATTTACACAGTCATCTCATCCCAAAAAGGATTTGAGTCAGCTTCCAGAGGTAAGTATTTAAAAAAAGAGGATAATCAATTAAGATAAGTTGGGAATGTGAAGAAAAGAGAAATGAAGACCATAGAAATTTCTGCTTTCACACAAGTGTGTCCAGGAGCAGGTGTGCAGAGCTCATGAGAAGAGGCTGGATGTTAAAACCATCAAAACAAGAGAAAAGATGAGGCGGAGAAATCTTTGGACCAGCCGTCACTGGGGGTCTTTGGAAGAACTGAACTGAAAGTAAAGCACAAGTCAGCAAAATGCCAAGGATTGAAAGAGGCAAATGAGAGCCCTCAGGCAGCACCTGATGGCAAGGCCGGGGAGAAAGGAACCAGGGGGCAGGGTGGGGGACTCCGCCGAGAACAGCCTGAGTGGGATTAAGTGAAATCGGAAGATTTACCAAGATGTCTATGCCTCCAGAGCCAAGGGCATTTAAGGAAAGACATTGGCAGATTTCACACTGAGGCTCTTGGCAACCAAAGCAAAGTAAAGAGGAAAGTCATGAAATTACAATAGTAATTTCAAACTGGTGTCTGCTTAATGTTCTGTGCTGATAGATCTTAATTGATGTGTCTCACAAACACACACACAGTGTGAAAGATATTGGCAAATGCTGGATTAAAACAAAGTAAATGTTTGTTTTTCTTAACACAAATCCACCAGCGTGCCAAGCAATGTACAAAGGAGCCAGGAGGATATGAAGCATAGAAAGCTTTTGTCATGAGCCACTTACTGGCCTTGCTGTGAAAAGAGTTCTGCAGAATGTAGTTTATGGAGTTGGGAAAAGGCAAGGTTGGTGAAAAGGGACAAGGATTCTCTGCAAACAATGCCAGGTACACTCAAAGAAAAGATCCCAAAGTCCTGCACTATAAAGCATGTAAATCAGTATTTTATCCTGGAGATTTTTTAGAGGTGTTGCAAATTACTCATTTAAACCATTTAAAAGTTTTTCAGTACTTCACCCAAAAGACATCTAATCTTAATGAAGGTAGCTTCTTGATGTACCTCCAAGATAAATCGGATAAAAAAACATAATGCCAAGTAACTCAATAAGTTAACCTGCTATATAGGATTTTAACCATAAGCCAATTATATTTGAAGAACGTCAGCCAAAATTAATGACAAGGTTTATGAGAGTAATTGAGCTTAAGCCATTCTTACTGATACTACTTTGAGAGCAGAATCACTTATCTATTGAGGCTGTGTCCAGCTTTTTTTTACAACCATGCATTGTCATCAACACTGGGATAATCTTCCTTTTTGTCCTCAATAGGAATAAGGCATCCAGTATCCAGAAGCAGTTTCATATCATTGAGAAATAAGTTTGGATTTAAAATTTTAATTAATAAAATTAAAAGTCCACTTCCCTGGTTGCCCCAGCCACACTGCAAATGTCCAATAGCCACATGTGCCCCTGGTCACCACACTGGACAGTCCAAAACAGATACAGAACATGCCCATCAGCACAGAAAGTTCTCCTGGACTCCACTGACCTAGAGAAAAGGACAAACAAAGCAAACCGTCTTTCACTGGCCTGGACAATGAGGGTTATGGGTCAAGTTAAAGCAATGACGAAATGAAGGTAAGTGATCCATTCTCTAGTCCCAAGTGAACCTGTCATGATCAGCATGAGCATAATTGAACAAAAACACCTACATCATCACCTTTAGTTCTATATTATGCAGGAGTTGGAAAACAACTAAAATCCTTGAAGCCACTCTTATCTGGCAAACTAGTGTGCTTCCACCAAGCTCAGAGAAGAATTCTTTTAGTAGTGAGTTTGTCTCCATTTCTTTAGTAAACTGCTGCCAGTAAAAAATGAAGTAAAAAAGCACAGAACATAGCATCAAACTGAGGCTATCACGGTGGGGGGGCGGGGTGGGGGCTGCCAGGATCGACACCTTTTAAGCCTAGTTAGACTGTTCACCCTCTATTTCCCCCTTAGGTGCTTGCTTCTGCTTTTGTCGCTTAAGACAACAGTAGAAATGACTGAGCATGTAATCAGCCTGCTTTTCAAGGGCTCAGTTTCACTAATCTCATTTTAAAAATTATTTGTAGCATGGGATCTTCATTCAATTATTTATTTATTTAATCACGAAATACTGGCTGTACCCCTACTACATGCCCAGGGCTGGGCTGGCTGCTGAGGATGCAAAGGTGAACCAAAAAGAAACTGGTCCCACCTGTCTTGGCATTTATAGTTTCCAGTCTCTCTCTCTCTCTGCACAGAATATGTAGATTTTACTACAAAAGAGGAAATTAATATATGGGAAATTATTTGACAGGCATAATTCAGCAATTAACATGATACATCCCAACTATAATAGATGAATGACTGCTGGAAAATTAATTTCTCACTTACCATTTTCCCTTTTTTCTACCTTATGACTCCTTTGTTTTATACCAAAAGCCCTGTAGCCATTAAACCTATTCTCAGAGAAACTTTGAATATGTCCTTAATTTTTCTCACAAAGGAACCAACTGTCTGTCCAGCTTATACACCAAGTAGATATCCCAGAACAGGAAGAGTACCTCTAAAAATCTTTTAAGTCTTCTTTCTAGAGCTGGGCATTTCAATTATGAATAGAGGGGAAATGTTAACCATGTGGGCTGCCAGAGCTGAATCAAATGAGGAGGAGGTTCAAGAGATAAAATGCCTTTTCTTTTATTCAGTTTTGTGAATAAATCTTAAAAATGTGAGCCAACTGTAGCCAGTGGGATTGCCTATTGTTTCACGGTCTCTGAAGTAAACTTGCCACCTTGTGCCTTCCCTATATATGGCCTTAAGCAGTGGCCGTGATCAATGACTATTTTTGAGTGAGTTCTAAGAAGCCAAACTGCCTCTAAATTCAATAATGAAAGACCCCAGAAGGAAAGAAAATCACAGGACAACCTTAAACAGGAAAATAATTTTAGAAGAACAGAGAGGGAACAAAGTCAGTAATTTCATTTTTATGTAACACTTAACTCTATAGAATGGAAAAACAAATTGTCTTTATATTGTTTGAAAAACTTAGAAGAATAAAAGGGACACATTCTAAACAAAGGCTAGCCCCATTAAGAACAGGAGCTGTCACTCCTAATAGTGTCTGTGCTTTTCAAGGTCTACATTATCTTGACCTTGGTTAGAAGAGGTAAGACAGTGGGGAGGAGAAAACTGCCCATTTAAATATGAAATAAATAATGCAACCATTGTGCATTTCTTCCATTCCAGGGCCCTCATCAAGTCATTTCAAATGTAGTCATCAAAAAAAGGAAAGCATTTTGCTGTAGAAAGAAGATTCATTTGTAAAGAAAGATCAGTGTGTGGGTCACAAGAGAAAGTCCCTACATTAGTTCTTCTAAGTGCAAAATTCAAAAGTCATGTTGCATTGAACACAGGTGGCAAGTTAACTAAAAGAGACCCACCAGACTTCCTTAATGGGTCCACCACTTTCATCTTCAATTTTTCTTTTTCTAAATATGAAACTTAAATTTCTTCTTCTCCCTCCAAAAGCTCTTAGGTCATATATCAATGGTTTCCAGTCAATACTTTGCCTCCTTAATCTCAAATTCACCAAACTTTAAATTGATTTTCAAAACTTTTTTCTCTCAAATAAATGTATTTTTGAACTCTCTTCTTTTGAGCAATTAACTGTTTTGCTCTCAAATATGTCCTACTAGAGCAGCACGCTAACCATCCTTGTCATCACAAATTTCCATTATCTTCTAATAATTGAAGTACAATGCATATTCCTTTCCATAAAGAACCCACAATTCATTTTAGTGAATAATAGTGCAAACCAATAAATTACACATTCACCCAAACTTTCTAAGGATAGAGTTAACTGTGTAACTGAGATGATTAGAGAAGTCTTTTCTAGTTGAGGTGACACTTAATTCAAGTCTAAAGTAAGGAGAAGACTTTTATAAGGAAAGAAGAGAGAGAAGACATCCTATACAAAAAAAAGAGGGGGCGGGGGGCTGTGTGATAACTGTGAAGGCCAGAAACAGAAATGTTCTCTGTGCATTATATTTTTAAGAGGACAGTGAGTATGTCAATCTAGCTAGATAGAAGGTTTTTCTAAAATTTCTTAACCACTGTTTCTAGAACCTTCCAGACTGGGAATCACTTCTAATGATTTAAACACGCTCATTTGAGGGAATTTATTGGTCCCCAAAGGAAAAGTTCATTGTTCCTACAAAATGTTTCTATAATTCAGTGTTTTCGCAATTCAGATGAGAGGCATTTTTGCCCTGCGAGTTTTGCCCTCTCCATCGGTACCAACGAGGAGAAGCACATCAGGGTGGAGAAACCTCGCCACCGCCTCTGTCAGTGGTAATCTAGACTAACCAATAAAAAGAACTAACTTTATATAGTGCCCTACAGTGTTACGCAGCTCTTCCACATGTTATTTTCTCTTTGAAGGACCCAAAATCATGTTGTGTTTTGAACCAGGTAACCACACAAATTATTTTCACTCCTTTACTAATGAAAAAAAACTGAAGTTAAGTGACTTATCCTTGGTTACGCTGATGCAAATGGCAGAGGCAAGATTTTTAAACCTGGCCACTGGACACCACAACTGTTCTCCCAAGAACTTCTTTATCACCAGTAAAGCCCCTAGAGCTCGTTCTGCATTTGAGGAGGAGGTCGTGGTTTTCTTTTCTGTAAGTTCTTCCCCAGCTGATGTCACCCGTGGCTATAATGCAGAGCCGAGTCCATTATCCTAATCCACTGCACAGCTGAGTAAAAATCTTAGCATACCCTGCTTGGCTGCTCTAACTCGACTCTCCCTCTGCCCCCTCCCTGGCCCAGCAGCACCCCCAGGCAGCTGTCTGACCATACCTCCTCACCATATTGGGAAAAGCAGGCCCCCCACTCACAATCAGTAAGAGTATTTTTTTAAATATCTGAAGATGTGGATATAAGTATATGTCCACCCAGCCACCGGTTCAACTATGATCTTGCTATGCACAAAGACTTCATTTTATGCCTATTTCTTACATTAGCTGTTCAATACGCTGCAGTTCATAGAAAGTCAGGGAACCACTCACATCACTGCTATTTTAAAAAACTACTAAACAACCTAAAATTTCTGAAAGGTTCATCCAGCTCACTTCAGATCTCCTCTTCTGAGTTTTCAACTTGTGTGGTCAGGCATGATGAAGTCAACTCGCCACATAAAATTGGAGGCGTGAATCACACCTCTCTCAGCTCTGCAGCCCCCAACTGGGCAGTAACTTGAGAGTGTCTGCTGAAAGCTCATCAGCCAAAGAAGTCAGGGTGTTTTCCCCACAGAAGATCTGAACCACAGTTTGAGAGAGAGAAAAGGAGAGGGAAAGAGACAGAGAGAATAATGGACTTCTAATTAAAGCATGAAGCTTTCTTAACTTTCGTAAAGACTAATAGCATAACAGAGCCAGACTGTCATAAGAGATACTTTCTGCTTAATTTTAACTCAAATTATATTTTATTCTTTATTCAGAAAGGGATAAATGGAAGATCAAGAATCACCAGCGCCCAAAATGCCCAGCTGCATTTTGTATGTCAGCCGACCTTTTCCTCTTAGTATTCAGGAAAACTTGGTAAATAATCGCACTGAATTGTTTTCAGGGACACATATCCTTTGCTTCCTGCCTTAAACATGTAGCTGAAGCATGGTTATCTGACATAGGGATGCACTTTTATTTCATCTTTAGTGAAAACAAACATACAAGACAAATAAATGAGCACAGTGATGAAATCTCTCATTCCAAAGTCTGCACTTGCCTTGCTATTCATCTCCTTTTATCTACACAGAGCTCTTGTTCTCCTTCAAAGCAAGCTCCGGGACTGTGGAGGAAAATTTAGGTGCACTGAACAAACTACTTCACTTGTTAACCAGGAAGATGTTTAAGGTACTGAAAAATGAAAAGTTAATACAATGTACGATTGAGCATCTGTGTATCACCTTTAAGTTTGACAATGTCTTACAGGTTCTATTAGACATAATGCCCTGTGTTGATGCCGTGTTTATCCTTAAAAAGACAACCAAATGTCATGGGCTCAAGATAAGCCAGCTGGCCACTAGCAACCACACCAGGCAGGCCACCAATGTAGAATTCAAATGTTGGAATGTTTATCAATAGAACGTTTAACTTCCTGAAGCAAACGTTTACTGTTTTGCCAGTAATATGAGCCAAAATGCTATTATATTGCACTCAGGGATCATGAAAAAATAAAAGAGTAAGCAATCCATCTTAAACAAACTATTCATTGTCCACAAAGAGTTTTCATTATATGGTGTCCCACTGGCAAATAAATGTAATGTGCTGTGATTTGAGGTATAGTATAATATTTAGTTTATTCTCACAGCCAAGAGGTTTGGAATTTCTTTGATTAGAACCAGTCTTTTAAATCAATGTGTGATTCTCTAGAATGCCTTCTTTTAAATGAGTAGATGTGTGTACCCTGGTACAAACGATGCTGGGCCACGTTAAAAAGTATTGACTTGCTGTCACTTAGCAACATGGAAACTGGACAGGTAAGCTTTAATGGGAGTCGGCTCTAAACTTTGAGAGCTCAGAATACTAAAGTGGAGGAGGCCAGGCAAAACGTTACCTTGAGGTCCTTGTGCAGCCAACGTGGATTGGGAGAACATAGTTCTTGGGGCAAGGGACTATAAAATGACGAATAAAAAAAAATCAGAAATGCTTTCAAGTTTGGCCTACTTCCGAATTTTGTACCACCGTATAATAATCACAAAATTCAAATTGCCACAGAACTGATTAACTGCAAGATTAAGAGAGAACCACCAGCCACGGTGAAAAGATTAACCCCAGGTGGTAAATAAGGAAACCAAAAGAAAACAGCATGTCAAATGGTCTAGAAATAAAATTCAGGAAATTCAATATGCACTTTTAATATTCCCAAGAATCCCTTATATTGTTTGCTTTTTTTTTTTTTTTTTTTTGTCTTTAGCCAGTTGTGCTTAACAGGACAATTATTTGCTATTCAGATTTATTCCAATTATTTAAAAAAAAAAAAAACACTTCTATAGGATTATGGAGTTTGTTCATTAGGGATCATTTCTCATTTTTTATTGCCTCATGTGGCATTCACCAAAGGTGATCTTGATTATGTGGAATTACGTTATTCATTATTTTTAATAATCATCACTTCAACAAGTAAAGATGTAGATTCTCTGTAGATTTAATTCAAGTATAGAACACAAAAGCTGGCACCGTCCCCCTTGAGGGTTGGCGGCCAACAGCTCCGTCACCCTTCACGCCAGGCAGTGGGGAGGAAATGGTCGGTCAGAACAGCATCATTGCCCCCCGTGTATGCGGGGATCTTTTCATCGGGTAATGCATTTACTTCCACTGCAAGAGACAGAGTGACCCCAATTTCAAGAACAGGCTGCGAGAGCGGGAGTGTAGGAAGGGTGTGGACTATTTGACAAATGCAATTGCTGTGTGTGGACAACCACAGAAATTACTGCAAGTATTATAGCAAACTCGTCCACCACCAGTGTCTCAGATGCTTCTGACTAAGCTCCCAACAATTAGTCAGAGAATTGTAAGTGCTCAGAGCTTGGCTGAAGATGATGTAGAATGAAAAACAAATGTCAACATAATCAAATCTCAATTTAAAATATTTAAAAAATTCGGAAGATCAACAGCTCTGGGGGAATAAGGGCACATGTGCTTGATATGCACTGTGTACCACACTGAAGTCTACCAAAGTTAATTTTTACTTTGTGTGGATCCATTTGTCTGTTTTATTTATTTTTCCCAGTGAAAAGTGTATTTTGATGAGCATTTCTCATTTTATAAATACACTGAGTTACTGAAATATCATGGATTTTGTTTCTTCCTGAAATGTGCAATTAAAATGTACATACATGTAACAATACTTAGGTTAAAAATACCCACTGCTCAGGTTTGGAAGATAAGACAAAAAAAAAAGTATATGAGAAAGCTGAAGGATGCACATTTTTTAAAGCTAGTACATTTTGCGATGCATCAGAAGATTGTTTGAAAACTTGATTGTGTTTATCAAATATTTGTGAAACATGCTGCTGTGCTATATTATGAACTTCACCACTACCCCTTGCATCAGTCTTGAATACTTTGTTTAAATCTATGAGCTTAGTGAAATGTTTTATTTAAAACAGTGGGCTTAATATGTTCTGGATATTTATCACCCTGTATTTTAGATATGTGTAGTTGCAAATAGCACTAGCTGTGTGAGCTTCACCAATTCATGTCTGTTCACTTTCCTCATTTATAAAATAAGGGAACCGGTCCACTGATTTCTGAGGCATCCCTTTCAACTCCTAATGTATATTGTTCTTTTCAGCATCTTCAAATCCACCTTCACCTGAGGAATGACTTTGACTACCAGGCCTTGCATTGTTTTATACTCTGAATTTCGCATGCTTGCCTGACTTAGTATTTCCAAATTGATCTTTTGTTAATGTCTAACTATTATGTTGATTTTCACTGATGTCATATGGTTCTGTCACAACTCTGTAAATTAATTTGAAGTGTATTGGTAACTGGATGACCTGCTTGTAAGAAATGTTTATTCCCCTTTGCGTTTCTCTTTAGTGTACTTCTTTAATCCTAATTCAATCTAATTCATTTATCTTGTTGAACACTAAGAGTAAGGCCTGACTTTGTGGCTGAAGACTGAAAAGAATGCAGCTAGTGGGACCTTTTTTTCTCAAATATTGACATGTTTTTTGCATGTCAATATTTAAAGATCCTTGGTATTGTATGACATGTGCTGAACATTGTACAAACTGGCTTTTATGCTGTCTAAAAGTCTGCAGAAAGATCCCAAAGGTTTTTCCTATGTACTGGGCTTTTGGTTTACTAACAAACTTTTCTTACTTATCTTAGGGGTTTTTCTGTGTGGTGGTTGTGGTATAGTGGGCAGAGTTTGAAATACAGGTCTAGCTTCTGCTGTAGTTAGTCACACAGCCTTGGGCGTATTGCGTCATATCACTTGTAATATTCTCACCTATAAATTGGAACATCAAACTAGACGGTTCAAACATTTAAGGACTCTTCCTCCAGGTACCTTCTTACTTTTATTATTATTATCATGACACTTGGTGTACTTTTTTGGGGGGGATGATCAGTAGAAACATGACAGTCATTTTACTAATGGGCTCTGAAATACAAAGCATTATAGTGGTGATTGGTTAATAATTGACCATGCAGCTGAGAAACAAGCTTTTCTCTTGCAATAGTCTAGGTATCAATTGGGGTGGGGGTGGGGGGATAGAGGGAGAATATAGGTGGAAAAAAGAGCAAGGAGCAGACAGCTTGGCAAGAAAAGAATGGGCCCAGAAAAACTAAGAATTGGCTGGAGGAGTAGGGGTCAATTTAGATTTGGGGAGAGTAGAAAGCCAACTGTATTTATGTCCTTGAAAACTGTAGTGCAGTACAAGCTGGATATCACTTGGCTTTCTGGAAAATAATCCACTTTGGTTTAAGCCTTGTTGAAAAGTCTATGATAGCCTCACTTTAGAGCTGATTAAGCCAAGTACATTTTGGCTTAATCAGCTTTGGTACTTTTGAAGGTATTGTGTAAAAAAAAAAAAAAAAAAAAAAAAAAAAAAACCTGCTTTTTTTACCCCAGTGAACGCAATGTTTCCTACCTAAAGTTTTAATAGTAGTGATGAAACAAGGAAATTGTGATGCTAGCCAAATGGTACCTGGTAGAAGGGAATAAAACAACTCAATATTTAATTCAAGTAAAACAGACAATGTTACCATGTGCTAATATTGCACGCTATTATAAAATCTTTGGAAATGCAAACATGTATTAGGGTGTGTTGACATGTTTCTTTGGGAAAGATCTTTGTTAAATACAAAGGTTCTATAGTATTTAAGGTGAAAGCATTTAAAACATAGGCTTACCTGACAGTAGCATTGTTTTTCTATTGATAGATAACTAGAACTTACGTTCACATTTAACTTAGGTAAAGTGTGTAAAACCTAATACAGTGTGCCTAGCATACAGTCAGTAAATACTTGATTCTTCTAAACCCTCAGTAAGTTTGATATTTTTACCTCTTTCCTGCCTGTCTTTGTGACCTCACTGATTCAACCTGTGGACCAGAGTGTTAATGAAATGTTATTGCAGAAGAGATTTTGAGAAAATTGGCATATCAGGCAGCCATGATACAAATTTTTTTTCTTGTATGTAAAAAAAATTCAGTTTTTATTGTTTGTGCCTCAACAGTTTAAATGAATAGTAAAGGGCTTGGAGAAAAAAAAAAAGAACACAAAAGCTAAGTAAACGTGGTATGAACTGGAAATAGATGGTTTGGGATAAGGCCATGGGATTAGCAGTTTCCAGGGGACAGACATAGGATGAATTTGTCAAGTCAGACATGGGCAGGGGCTGCACAGACCACCTCCTCCAAATCCAAGTTTATGGAGTTCCAGTAAGACCTCCAGCTGCTCATTAGCTGCAAATACTCTAGAGAGGAGCATAGTGAGCTGTTTCTTTCACTATGACTTAAAAGAAGCAAAGAATGGTTTTTAATGTGATGCATTCTGGAGACATTGATTTATTCAAAAGTTTTGTTTTTTTTTTCTCTTTGTAAGCTACTTGTGCTTTTTGTACAAAGCACTCTGAGTTGGGTTCGGTTGGTTAGTTGGGTTTTTTAATGGCAAAACCCTCATCGGTGTGCCTGGGCCTCTTCTATCTGCAAGTACAACCAATGGTAAAAAATATGTGCTGACTTCTTTCAAGTATTTAACTAGAGCCAGCATATTCGTTTCTCATCGTTCTCTTTTAATGGGGTTATTTGAGGCTCCTGAACGTCTGTAAAAGTTACTTTCCTAGCTCGATTCATTTTTACCTCTTCTTTGGTTGAGAAAAGCACCTATTCCCTAATGTAAAACTTACAATGATACTACACTGATTACAACCTCCCTGCCTACTTCATTACTCTTTGCAGGCTCCAGGTCAATTTTGTATCTTCTATTTTTAAAAGTGTCCTGGAAAAGTCAGGTTAAATCACGACTACCCTTTAGTGGTCACCTGGAGAGAAGCCCCGAAAGCAATCTCACTACCTACAACACCCTGGGAGCCACGTGAGCGACCTGCTTCTCACCCAATCAAATGGTCTTTTTCCAATCCTTATTCTCCTTTACACTTTTCTGGCTCAAATGGTTTACCACCCTGTCCTTCCTGAAATCTTCCTCTGGCTTATAGGGGAAGGCACAAACGTAGTCTTCCTCCTCTGAGATCTCCCCCAACACACACTTATTCTACTCCCTATGCCTGTGCTGTCCCCCAAATCCAAACATCCGAGGCGTCACTCTTCCCTTGTGCCTTTAACAAAAGCCACCCTTGCTTTAGTCTCAGTCACCACCTTTGCATAGATGGAAATCATTCTTTTCTTAACAACTCATCCCTCACCAATTCTAGGACTAAATTTATCATTCTATCAAAGATTTTCTAGAAAAAAAAAAAGAATCAGATCAGCATTTTTCATGGAATTCCAAACCCAAATGATTATCTCCCCAAATGTAGTATTTTGGTTGGAGGAGAGGCTGCTCTCCTGGGGTGGGATCCTACAACACTGTCACTAGTGTACTGCCCTCCAGGAAGATAATAAATGAATGGAAAATTAGTTTAAACTGAAGCCATGAAATAACAGTTTCACAAGCAACTAGAAGATATTTTTGTTAGCATTCACTGTATCTATTTTATGATTTTTTTTTATTTTGAAATACTTTCAAACTTATAGGACAATTACAAAAATAATACAAACCCCATACAAAAACTCCAACATACGCCCATATACACAGACGCACCAATTTTATCATTTTGCCACACTTGCAGTATCATTCTATCTATCCATCTATTTACCATTCCATTTTCTGAACACTTCAATGTACGTTGTATACATTATGCTCACTTCATAATACCATGTACGTTTCCTAAGAACACAAATATTCACTTATGCAGCCACCCTAAGCACAGCTATCAAGTTCAAGAAATTTAACACTGCTATAAAATGTACAATCCTTATTCCAATTTTTTCGTATTCCTAAAGATGTCTCTTTGAGCTTTTACTCTTCCCTTGCTAGATCCCAACCAGGATCATGTATTGCATTTAATTGTCACAGCCTCTTTAACTGCTCTTTTTTTATCGTGGGAACATACAAAAACCATTAACATTCCCATCTCAACCCTCCCAAACATACCATACAAGAGGATTAATCACATTCACAATTTTGTAGTACCCTCACCACCTTCCATTACTAAAACTTTCCCATCTCTCCAAACAGAAACCCTATACTCATTATGCATTAACTCCCCATTACTCCTGCCCCCACCCCTGGCAAACTGTATTCTAATTTGTCTCTATGAGCTTGAATATTGTCCAATATTTTATTTGTACATAACATATACTTAACATGGGGCTTAAATTTAACATCCTAAATCTATAACAATCTCTTTTGCTTTGATACCAACTCAACTTCACTAACAAACAAAATCTATGTTCCTGTAACTATTCGTCCCTGCGCCTTTATGTAGTTCTTGTCACAAATTACATGTTTATACATTATGAGTCCAAAACAACTGATGATCGTTACATTCTAGCATTTGCCTTTTAGATCCTGAAGAATCTAAATGGAGTTACAGACCAAAAATAGAATAGTATCAGCATTTATATTATATTCATATTTACCCACATCATTATCCTCACTGGAGATCCTTATTTCTTCATGTGGCTTCAATCTGTTCTCTAGTATCTTTTCCTTTCAACCTTCAGGACCCTCTTTGGCCTCTCTTGTAGGGCCAGTCTAGTGGTAATGAGCCTCCTCCGTGTTGTTTGTCCCGGAATGTCATAATCTCATCTGATTTTTGAAAGACAGTTTTGCCAGATACAGAATTCTTGGGTGGTACAATTTTGCTTTCAGCACTGTGTCACCCCACTGCCTTCTTACCTCCAGGGTTTTGGGTAAGAAACTGGAACTTAACCTTATTGAGGCTCCCTCATATGTGACATGTTGCTTCTCTCTTGCAACTGTCAGATCAGAATTCTCTTTGACATTTGACAGTTTGGTTATATTATGTCATGGTATAGGTCAATTCTGGTTTATCCTGTTGGAAGTTTGTTGAGTGTCTTGCATATGTATATTCATGTTTTTTGTTAAATCTGGGATGTTTTCAGCCATTATTTCTTTGAGTATTCCCTCTGCCCCTCCTTCTTCTGGGACTTCCACGACATGTATATCGTTGTGCTTGACAGTGTCCCACAGGCTCCTCAGGCTCTGGTCACTGCTCTTCATTCTTTCTTATTTCTGCTTCTCAGACGGAATGATTCCAATTGTCTTATCTTCAAGTTCACTGATTCATTCTTCTGCAAGCTCCAATGTGTGCCAGATCACATGGTGAGCTGTTATGGAATCCCTCTAGAGAATTATTAATTTCTTTTACTTTAGTCTTCAGCTCTATTTGGTTCCTTTTCATAATTTCCATCTCTCTTTTGATATTCTCTTTGTAGTCATCTATAGTTTTCCTGATTTCCTTTGGTTCTTTGTCCATGTTTTCCATTAATTCTTTGAGCATATTTAGGACTAATTTTTTTTAAGTCTTTGGAATGTCCCAGGCCTGGGTCTCTTCACTGATGGTTTCTAATGCTCTAATTGTCTCTTCTGCCTATGCTGTGCTTCCTGTTTCTTTGTAGGTTTTGTAATATTTTGTTGAAACCTGGACATTTTGATAATTGAATGGGTCATCACTGGAATTTAGACCCTTAGGCATCTGCTTCTTAAGAGTGTATCCAGATAGTATTATGACAGAGCTTTACTTGAATGCCAGGAGCTAACAAAAAATAATCATGAAATGAAAGAAGGAAAAAAAAGTAAACACCTTTCCCAGTCTTTGCAGATTGACCTGTGCAAGTGCTCTTCTTCAGGGTTTATCCATACAATGAGTTTAGAGAATAGCTCCAGGCCAAAGCTTAGGGGCTTCCCTGATCCCTTCTGCACAGGCATCTTGTCTTGGACATGCACTTATGGCCCAGAACCTCATATAAATGGGTACAAATGTCTTCCCTTCCCTAGGAAGCAATTTCCTCATGGTGGCAGGCACTGCACTGTATGTCCCACAGCCAGGATCACTTGCCCCAGGCAGCAGAACTGACTGCTCTCCCACAGCATCCTATAGGAGAGCTCAGGGAGCCGCCTTCTACATGGAGAAGTTCTGGGACAGTGAGTCCCTCATGCCACCCCTGAAAGATTGGGTCAGATATACATGCTCCTAGTATGTGCACAAGGGTTACTCTGCTCCCTCTGAAACCGAGACCAGGGATCTGCACTGGGATCACAGGCCAGCTCTGTACTGGGTCAGATGGGGGAGAGGGGCCCAACAAGGGGGAGGAACCCAGTGACAGGGGAAGGGTCCAGCGAGGGGGGAGGGGGCCCAGTGAGGGGCCACAAGATCCTACCACTTTTAAGTGGACTTTTCCTTGATCCAGTACTTGCCCTGTTTCTATAGTCCTTCAACTGGTTTCTGGAGCTTTGAGAAAGATGTTTCTGCCAGCTCTTGCTGGTTGTTTAGGCCTTCCGTGGGGGGACAGAGCCCTGAAGCGTCTCTGCCCTCTTGATGGGGCAGGGACTCACGGTATCTGTATTTTAATCAAAATCATTAAGGGCCACAGGGAGCAGCAGCATTCTAGTTTCTGTGAATTTTTGTACAGAAGCTGCATGCCCTCAAATTCCATATCTCCTCCCCCTGATCTTGAAATCAAGAACTCATTCTCAAAATAAGCTCCTTTAGAGGCAACTCTGAGCACAGACATGACCTTAGCTGGGAAGCATTCTAATTCTCCTGTAAATTAGAGACAGCACTTTGAGATTAAAGCGAAAACTATGGCTCTACTCCATTCCTACCAAGGATCTATACAGCCTGTCTCCCTATAACCAGGACCTAGAAGTCCAACAACCAAAATTTCAAGAACTTTAAGTTTTAACATGTTGACACACCAAAAGAGAACCTAGGGTGGGTATGAATTGGTATTTTTCTTTGCAGAGCTTTCCTGGGAAAGGTTCCCAGTATCCCCAACTGTCAGGAATGTTCTCCTCTAATTACATAGCATTCAAATCAGCAAACCTTTGCTGAGTGGGTGCCAGGAACCAAGCTGGGCAGCAGAGGATGACCAGCGACTTCCAAACAGGTTCCTAATGCCACATAATGCCTAGACATGGAGAACCCTTCTCAAGAGAGAATAAAACTTCAGTGGGAAGATTCCACATTCTTCAGTCATTGTAGGCAAGGCAACAGAAACTGAAATAACAGAAAATGTGATCATCTGTGAAATGGTCCTTGTGTCGGTTTGGCTATATTATGTCCCCCAGAAAAAGCCATGTTCTTTGATGCAATCTTGTGGGGGCAGATGTATTAGTGTTGATTAGGTTGGACCCTTTCTATTAGGTTGTTTCCATGGAGATGCGCCCCACCCAACTGTAGGTGATAACTCTGATTAGATAATTTCCATGGAGGTGTGGACCCCACCCATTCAGTGTGAACCTTGATCAGCTTACTAGAGCCTTATATAAGCTGAGACAGAAGGAGCTCCCTGCTGTCACTGAGACAGACATTTTGAAGATGGCAGCTGAAGCTGACACTGACATTTTGGAGAACGACATTTTGAAATGCAACCTGGGAACAAGCAGGCACAAGCCACGTGCCTTCCCAGCTAACAGAGGTTTTCCGGACACCATTGGCCATCCTCCAGTGAAGGTACCTGATTGTTGATGCATTACCTTGGACACTTCAGGGCCTTCAGACTGTAACTGTGTAACCAAATAAATCCCCTTTATAAAAGCCAATCCATTTCTGGTATTTTGCATAACAGCAGCATTAGCAAACTGGAATAATCCTTCACAGCTTATTGGCAAATAAAACCATATGCTCATACTTTTTAAAACATCTGTTTGCTTCACAATCTAAATCTCTCTGTACCAGTTATTTACTTGTCCCCCAGCCCTGCACCTATCCCTTCTTCCTCTGCTAGTAAGGCTGGAAGTGGGAGTGCACAAACTATTTCCCAGGCCACTTGTCACCTGGCTCCCTGCGAGACGGTATCACAGGAGGCAGAAGAGGAGCAGAGGGTGCGTGAAGGCTTTGCACTGTCTCCCCCTCTCCCCTCCCAGCAGGGTCTCAGGAGGTGGCTTCTCTCCTCTCTCTGTTCCGTGGTTTTCCCAGCACAGACTTCGAAGTCCCTTCTCTGTGGAGCCGGCACTAGTGGGGCAGCCCGCCTCCATCGCCGCAGCACTGGCTAAAGATCCCTCCTCTGTGCTGCTCCTCCCCAAGTCCAGTGAGGTCAGGTGGCCCCCACCTCCCTCAGCACCCACACAGCACCCATGCGGTGTCTGGCATCTACTTGGGGCCCCAATAACCCACCTCCTCCCACTCCTTCTCTGGGAGCAACCAGCAAGGGCAGCTGTGTTACCAAGTTCTCGGTTATCTTCTACTCCCTTTGGCCCTTTCAGCTCTTCCAACATTTTAAAAAACTATTCCATTAATTAAGTCCCCCCTTTTAAGAATATCAGTGTTTCTCCACCCACCCCACTCCCCCTGAAAGGGCCCTGACAGATACAGCGCTCAGTACCTGTAGTAGTTGCAAGGAACATGCACTTGAAACTGGGGTTCTAGTATTGACTGTCTGACCTGTTTGAGCACAAATAGAATGAACTCTTTATTAGCAGTGGAAAATTGGATCTAGTAAACTGTGGCTTGAAGTGGCATTATAATTACTTAAATTATCGCCTGTGATAGCTTGAGATAAGAATTCTATTGAAGACAAGGCTTTGGAAAGCCAAGCGACCGCTTCATGTAACTAGAACTCTCAGCAGTGATGACTGGTGGGATGGTGGGGAGGGCTGGTTGCTCTCAGTGCACTGGAGATGCACTGAAAGAAACTGTTCAGAAAAACACAGTAGCTCTTAAAGAAAACACCCTTTATTTCTTAAAGCTGAGTACATAATATAGACCAAAAATTATGGCAAAAATAAATTATAAAGCTGCGATCTAGATTTGCAAGGTGAGCAGAGTGGACAGAGGCCAGAGAGCAATCAGATGGTCTCAACATGTAGGTGTCTGTGTGGTGGCCGGTCATTGTCACGCAGGAAAGACAGATGAGCAGCTCTTAAGTCCCGGCCTGGTCTCTAAGGGTGGAGCACCTCAAGGTCTGATGGACAGAGACGTGAGCCACCTCCATGGAGAGCAGCGGTCTACACCCGCTGAGGGAAGAAGCCATTTTGCAGGTCAGGAAGCTTCAGTTGGAAGAGAGGCTGCTCCTCTTGGGGTGGGAACCCATGGCACTGTCACTAGCGTAGGGCAGCAACCCCCTCCAGGCCTCCCTCAAAGGGGCCGACGGCCATTCTGTCCAGGGCAGGCAGAAACGCACATCTTTGGGATCCACCAGATTCTTGTCCTGAGTTGACACTGAGGGAAAGTCACTAGGATGCTCTGGTCAGAGGAGAAACTCACCGTGAATAGATAAAGCAGTTTGAGCCCAACTCCCTCTCGGATTGTGTCCAGAGGGTCCACAGAGCCCCCTGGGGTCAGGTTCCCAGGTACGGGGGGCATAACTAGCGGAATCCTCACCCCAGCTACCTGGGCCAAGGTGAGGAGGGCCACGGGGAGGTCCCTGGGTTCTCACCACAGCCCCTGCTGCCGAAGGGTAAAACGGAAGCAATATTAGAGCCTTGGGGAAACTCCTGCATTTAATCGTACCCCAAAAATACCATGACAGGCGTGAAAGATTTGTACTGGTGGCTAATATCACATCCCTGTTCAAGTCACCTCTCTGGTGCACCTTGCCAGGAGGATGCAATTGTTCACTGGTACAGTACGAAAGCTTACGTACCGCTAGAAGGATGTGTGGGCCCCCAGAAGCCAGAAGGCAGACTGTTTCAGGATTTGCTTTCAAGCCCATACTCACCCTTATATCACCTATTGTGTAATGCTAGTGCCAGACATCTGCAAATGGCACTTCCCAGACTCGCTTGCAGCCGGCTTGCCGAGATTGCTGTCCTTCGGAGGAACCCGTGGGATATCAGAGGCCAGGAGGCAGGAGGAGCCTCTGATGGTCTGGCTCTGTCCCTCCACCCGCCCTCTCCCCCTGCAGGGCCTCTGGACGGGGCTGCACCTCTCAGGGGCCTGAGCGTCAGCGGGGCCTCCCCACCCCCACGCACCCCCGCACAGCCCCTTCACTGTGATGCCATCACGGCCCAGAGGGCTCTCCCCACAGCTCCGGCACTCCGGGCAGACTTAGGACCACCAGAGGGACCCCAGCAATGGAGCACCCAGCGTGCTGTGGAATGCTGGGAAAACCGCCTCCCCCATTTCATCCCCTTAACCGAAATCACTCACTGCTGGGTTACCTCCCCTGCCCTGTTTTGCTCTTCATCCATCCAACTCTTTTGTAACTGTCCACTATATTAAGTCCCCTGACATCCATTTTTCTGATGGGACTCTGCTGGACCAACCCTCCACTGAAAAACCATCCCCATGGCCTGCACACCCGCAGACTCTCCCAGCACCCTCTCCTCGTGGCCTGCACACCCACAGCCTCTCCCAGCACCCTCTCCTCGTGGCCTGCACACTCACAGCCTCTCCCAGCACCCTCTCCTCGTGGCCTGCAC
Source organism: Choloepus didactylus (assembly GCF_015220235.1). Taxonomy (NCBI): domain Eukaryota; kingdom Metazoa; phylum Chordata; class Mammalia; order Pilosa; family Megalonychidae; genus Choloepus; species Choloepus didactylus. Next base: position 9,861,545 of record NC_051322.1, read on the forward strand.
ACTCACAGCCTCTCCCAGCACCCTCTCCTTGTGGCCTGCACACCCGCAGCCTCTCCCAGCACCCTGTCCTCGTGGCCTGCACACCCGCAGACTCTCCCAGCACACTCTCCCCGTGGCCTGCACACCCGCAGACTCTCCCAGCACCCTCTCCTCATGGCCTGCACACCCACAGCCTCTCCCCTCTCCCACCACCTCACTGCGGCCCCAGCCCCACACCGGGCTGCCCAGTTGACCTCCGGAACGTCCATCCCCTTGACCCGGCATCTGCTCTCCACTTCCCCAGGGAAGTCTGAATGCTCCAGAAGGAGAAGTACTCTAGACAGAGGCCCTCAAAACCCAGGGGTCTCCTGGCCACGGAGAGCTTCACTCCGTCATCACTGAGAACTTGCCCTGCCTGGGGATGGGCTCGTCTGCACATTCATCTGTGCTTCCCCGGCGCACAGACCAGCAGCTTTTAGTTCTCAGTTAATAACAGTGAACGGAGGAGTGAACGAGGTGTCTGCGTGAGAAGCAACATCGCCACAACAAATTAAGAGAATGTCACATTACATAACAACGTGAATTTTCTCCCTATTAACAGAACCAACAAGGGTCAGTGCCGGGGCCTCCCCCAGACCCGCTCCCAGTCCAGGAGAGCACTTGAAGCTGAGTCCAGCAGGCACTCAAGTCCACAGTAGTGCCACTGTAACAGCACACTCCACAAATAATGTTAATACATATACTGAATATGTCAATTAGCATCCTGATGTTTTAGGGCAAAGTCAAGGCTTCCATTGTCAGAAAGCACCACAAGGCAGCAGCATTTTAGTGGTGTTGAGAAGATTTTATGATACTTCCTCCTGCAGCACAGCTGGTATTTCACTTTAAGAATCTAATAAATATTTTAGAATGGCATTTCATTTGTTTTACAATGACATTTGGTATTAGATTGAAAGAGCTGTAAAAAGAAATAAAAATGTTCTCCTCATCGCCCATAGGATTCCTGTGTAGAGGCCAGACTGGTTTGTCACCTTCCCGGGGTGACGGTAAATCATCGCCGGCTGCAGTAGCCCTGAGCCTGTGGGGCAGGGGTGACCGCCACTGCCCCCTCCTCATACGCAGCCTTGCAGCTGGCTCTTAAAGGGTTCAAATTTATTCATGTAGCACGTTCCATTGAGCCATCTCTCGGTCTATGCTCTTCATCATCATGCCATGGGATGCCACAGGGAGAGGCACCATTTCACAGATGAGTAAGATTATTGTATTTTTCATAGAATCCCATTTTTAGGAGTCGTTTGCCTTAAGTCCTTTAAGGCCCAGGATGCTCGCCCGAGAAGCAGCAGGTGGGACCAGGTTCCCAGGCCGAGGCTGCCCAGGGCCCTGAACAGCGGCCCCTGCACGTCCTGCGGCACATCGCGTCGTGTCACCTGGGTGGACGCCCATCGCCTGCATCCTTTAAACCACTGGAACTTTTCAGGAGTAAAACCGGAGCAGTACAGTGCCTGGCATGGGCGTGGAGACGAGGGAAGCAGGAGATAACTCAGTCCCTTCCTTCCCCTCATCTTCCCCCTTCAAACACACAGAAATGCTGATAAATATGACTGTTGGAACAGGGGGTTTTGTTCAAAGACACCTATATAAAGGTGAAAAGACAGGCAGCAAACCAGGAGATTATATTCATGAAACAGCTGATAAATGATTAGTGTCACGAATAAATAACTCTTACAAATAAATCAAAAGATTACAAATAACTAAATAGATAAATAAGTAAGCAAAATATCTGAACTAGCATTCCACAGAAGGGGAAACACTTATGGCCACTAAACATGTAGAGTTCAGCATCACTGGCAACCAGGGAAAAACAAATCAAGACCACAATGAGATATTATGCAATTGGGGAAAATTTAGAAAAAAACTGATGATAGCAAATGTTGGAAGGGATGTGAGTCCACAGGAGTTCTTATATATTGCTGCGCACACAAATTTGCTACCATCTAGAAAAGACTTTGACATTATCTACTAAAATTGAACATTCACATATCAGCAATTCCACTCCTACTTTTATACCCAAGAGAAACTCTTGCACACGTGAAACAATAATAGCAGCACTGTTCCCAATGCAAAACTCAGAAAGAATCCAAACATCCATTAACTAGGAGAGCAGATGAATAAACCATGGGATTTACAGAAGTGCAAGTGATCAAGTCACAACAACATGCAACAGTATGGTTGAAAATTACCAATATATCCTTAAGTGAAAAAACACTAAATCCCAAACATTACATATAACACACAACCCTTTTTAAGTTAAAAATAACAAAAATGAGTAAATACAATTTTTAGGAAAACATTTAGTTGCAGTAACATTATTGAAAAGAAAACAAAAAAAACGTGGGATTGAAAATGATGGTTTCTTTGGCAAAGGCAGGAAGAAAGGGTGGAGAACCACATTGTCGGGTGTGAGTTACTGTCAGAGCTTTGATTTCGAGGAGTAAAAGGGAGATCTTTTTATACATTTTTGAAAATAACCTAGTGATACATAGAAGAAAGCCATGTATGAATCAATGATGAAAGGGTTTCATAAATCACAGATTATGGTGAATCCATTTCTGTGTCCCTAATGTCGTATCAGGAGAAAATAATTATTCAAAACAGTCAACGTATGAAGGAAAAGAGAAAGGGAAGATCAATATGTGCTACAGTCTTGAGGAAAGACATCTCAAAGGAAGTAGGACTCAGGCAGAGAGGAGCGGAGAAGATATTCCAGCCCAAGTACAAAGACTAGAGATATTGGAATGAGAACGGGATTCCACAGAAGGAGATGTTACACTAGAGTAACACAGATTTAGGGTGATCTTGAAATGTAAGCATCCGAGCCCATTTCAAGGAATCTCTGTAGGTTCTTGGGGAAAGGACTCATGATAAAACAATGGTTACATGATCAGCCTGGCAGCTCTCTGCAGGGTGGGTGGAAAACGACATGTACACCTGTGGGAAGGATTGCGATTTTAGAAGCTGCGTAGTCATCTAGGTAGGAGATGGCTAGGCTGGGACTAGTTGGTTATGGTAACAAATGGAAAAACAGTGTTGGATTTGGAACACATTTTTAAGAGAGACTCTACGGAACTTGCTACTGATTGCAAGCTACAAACATCATAAGCATAGGGGAATAGCAATGGCATTAACAGTGTGCAAACTGTGAACGGGAATCAACTTTGAGGGTGTAAGGGAGGGGGATATCAGTGCACTTGCAAAGAAACTGATTCGGAGGAAATTTTATTCCACAAATCCATGCATAGAGAGCTACCAGTTTGGTTAAGCTTCACATTTCCAACAGTTGTCTCTGACTCTGCTTGAAGAAAACAAAATAAATCTATGGACATACAGATGGTGGCCCATATTGAGCCAGCCTACTTGAGGGTCAACTGTAGACCTCTCGATCCAAGCCCACACCTTACAAGGGACTTTTTAGAGCAGCGTCTTATGAATCAATTAGACGACTACACACACACCAAACTGTACACCACACAAGACAAGGACTATGTCTGTGTTTGTTTTGCAGAGATTTATAGCAACTATTTAAGAATTTACTCACTTTCAAGTTTTAAGATTGAAAGTCTCTCAGAACACAAGGATATTAACATAACATCATGTGAAAAAGTCATATGATATTTAATGTGAGGCTGGAATAATGTTTCTAAAACGTAAAGGAATAGGCTTCTACAGAAGTATGAGACCCAGAATACCTCTTCCCTCCCACGTGAGGAACATTCTGAAATCATATCTAAAGAATGATCTTAAAAATATTCACACGGGACCCTGAGCTTATTTGAAAAGTGTGGCTGCTATTTGTGTTTGAGGAAATATTCCAACAAGATCTCTGCATAGTCCTTAATTAACACTCAGGTGACTTCAGATAAATGTCGATCAAAGCTCTTTTCTTTCCATCAAGTATTGTCATGTAGGCCTGAGCAAGGAAAGGGAGGTTGAGATTTTCTGTGACCTTCTCAGCAGCTGGGCTAGGTTTCATCAGATAGCTCATTAGCGCAAATGGCTGATTGACAAGGTTACCCCAAATAGAGAAGCAGGAGACAAACAGATCATTTGCATATTATATTCATGACATTCAGAGAACCATTTGGTGTTCCTAAGGGGATAGAAGAACTGTACTTTTCCAATCATTAATTGTTTAAAGGAAACTGCAGATTCTTGTAACACTTCGGATGGTTAAGGAATTTCAATTTAACCAGAGTACAAGAAAAGCAACATAATTATGGAAGAGAAGGCCCACCATTCAATCATCTTACTAGAGGTCAACTCTTCAAGGTGCCAAGTATATTCTACTCCAGGGAGGATGCTGTTTACTGGAGCACACTGCAGAGCCCCCTGCCCTGCTGGGGAAGTGGGATTGTGAGCAGAAGCGTGGGTGCATGCCAATAAATGATGACAGCTATTTACACATTTTACTCTCGGTGTTCATCGGGGATGAGCAAGAGTTAGAATAGAATTGCTTGATTTTCTGCTCCTGAACTCTTGAAGATCCCCTTGCGGGATCTCCTTAACCTTAACCTTCAGCTTTGTTTCTACTATAGATTCTAGAACTAACTTGGCCACTCGTAGGGAAAATGCATGGTACCTGCTATAGACTTTTGGCACATAACTCTGATCAGATTTAAGGATGCTTCTTTCACCACCATAACAAGTCACCACATATTTAGCAGCTCATAACAGTGATGGAAAAGTTTCAATAATGGATGGTGGTGAAGGCAGTACAATATTGTGAGTATAATTAACACCACTGAATTACATATTTGAATGTTTTTCAAAGCGGAATTTTTATTTTGTATAAATGTTATTAGAATAAATTAAAAAAAAAAAACCATGGGACTGTACAACACAGTGAACCTTGATATAAAATATGGATTATAGTTAACGATATATCTATACTACTGTTCCATCAATTATAACAAAGGTTACCACACTAATGCAAACTATTAATAATAGGGAAAACTGTGTGTGTGTGTGTGTGAGGGGGGTTTATGGAAGCTCTATTTTCTGCATGAAGTTTCTGTAAACCTACAATCTCTCTAATCAAAAATAAACTTTATATATATATATGGAATATATATATATATATTCCATACAAATAATAAACAAAAGAGACCTGGGATGGCTATACTAATATGAGACCAAGTAGGCTTTAAGCCAAAAACTGTTACAAGAGACACAGACTCAACACAAGCAGCTCTCCAGCCCTCCAGCGCAACCCCCCTCCCAGCCCAAAACTGCACCTGTGGCCCCCACCCAACACCACCCACATACTTCACCCAGAGCCCACAGGTGGTCCCAAGTGGTCAGCTCACTGTCCTGGTGGCCCTCAGATCCCAGTCCCTTTCCCTTTCACCCACCTTTCCCTTTCCTTTAAACCACTCCTTGACTCCCATGGGAATCTCACCTCCACCCGGGACCACGACAAAGGCACAAGCCCCTGGGTCACTCTCGCTCTGCCTGCGTCTGTGCCCCCACCTGCTGGTTGAGCACACTCCCCACCCACCCCCAGCCAATGGCACTTCCCGTCAACCCCTTGTGGCACCCCTCTCTCTGGGACCTGTAACAATCTTTGTCGTGCATTATGGCCTCAGTTTCCCCTAGAGGGTTCCACACCTCTACCCAGACCCCAATTTAAAATACAATGTAATTAATTTAAAACAGAAGGGCATTGTATATTGATAAAAGGGTTAATGCCTCAAGAAGATGTAACAATTATGAACATATACACACCTAAAAACAGAGCCCCAAAGTATATGAAACAGAAGTTGACTGAATTGAAGGGAGAAATAGTTCCTCAGTCATCGTGGGTGACTCTAACAACCGACTTCAAAAGAGCAACCAGACAGAAGATCAGCAGAGGCCTTGACCAACACCATAAACCAATTAGACCCAACAGGCATTTAGAGAACCCTCCACCAACCACAGCAGAATGCACCTGCTTCTCAAATGCACAGGTCCAAAAATGCTGGATAAACCATGCTGTGATGGTGAAAAGTGGTCTTTTCAATATTGGATATACCAGCATACATTCAATATTGGATATTATACGAGCATACATACATTTCTATACTGTTTAAACATAATTTTTACTGTGAAAAAGAAATACAATGCCAAAATTCAACTGCTTATTTTACAGTGTAAAACTGGTCCCCTGTGCAGCCATCTCACTGGCCCAGGAGCCCTTCCTGCTCAAACATCTACTGCTCACAGTTGGCTATTTTTCTTTAAAATCAGTTATGTATATGTTACCTCATATTTATGGGCTTTGCATTAGGGATGAGTTGTATATCATCTTAGTCCATTATGCTACAGAATTTTGATTTGTCTTGAGAAATTCAACTTTGGGGATGCAAATATTTCCTGCAAAGAATAAGCCCTTTTTGACTCATTTTAATTGTTGTTATCAGGTTATGCAATTATAAACCTCATCCTTAAAATGATTCTACGTGTGCCACAATCTCAGTTCAGATGCTCAGAAAGGAGTGAAATTTGAGTGTCATTAAGAATAGTCAAGAAGCAGATATACAGTTTCTAATCTGTCCTTTCTCCAGAGGTCAAAACCATTTTGTAGATCTTTCCACTAATGTGGAGGGTATTTTTCCATTTTACATTAATTAAATTTCATTATTCTAGGAGTCAGTCAAACAGTAACATTTATCCAGCATTAAGAGAGCCTGGGGTTCTTTGTAGCTCAGCTCCTCTGGGTTCTCTGTGTGTTAAACAGGAAGACAGGTTGACACGCAAAAAACACAAATAACATGAACTAGCACAAAAGGCAATACATGGTAAGTTTGGGTTGAAATAATGAGAGACTGGGAAGTTTCTCCTGGAGCAAAGAATACTGGGATAGGTATGCCTATTTGATATTTAAAACAAATAAACAAGATAGCCAGACTAAACATTTAATAAGATGCCTTCTAGTTATAAAAGTCTGTGATTCTGAAAGACCATCCCAAACAAATTCAAGGTTAAATGTTTAGAAAGGGGTGTGTGTGGAGGGCAGGGGTAGGAAAAGAAAAAGTAGGTCAGTACCTGTCCAACCGGCTGAAGCCCCTGGGCCTGCGCCTGGGAGTCCCTCAACTCTCCTCCATCTTTAAAAGGATATTTGAGAAACTGAGTATCCTCTACAGTCCATTTCCTTCAAACTCACTGCTTAGTTATTGAAACAAGAGCCATGTTTTCCTCCGCAGCTAAAGACGACAGACTCTAAGAATACCAAAATGACAAAAATAAACTTCCTATAGTTGCTTGGTTGCTGCCTATTAATACATTAATTTCTTCCTGCTGAAGGTCGCCAGGATTCAGGAGATGGGTGGAGACACAGCCCATGAGGAGGGCAAAGAGACTTCTAAGTTCTCTGGTGCTCCCTATCCTGACTCCCCAGTAGAGGGACTTTACGTGCACAGTGATAGGCAAAAGTTAGGAACTCAAATGCTCATCACAGTCTCCAGTTGAGAACCGTAGACATTAACATTTTCTCCTTAGGAAGGAAGACGCTCATGCTCTATAACTGAAGAAAATAAAAGTCAAAATGCTTAACTTCTTTCCACCAGATCATACCTTATGGAAATAATCATTTAAAACATTATCTAATAGGATATACCAACTAATGAAGGTCTAATTTAAAATGTTACAATTTGACGGGCATCTGAGATTTGGATTTTCAAATGTTGGGTTACCATCAGTTGAGATACTTAACCCAAGTTTGACAGACTAGAGATTCCTAACATTCCAAACTGATGTTCACATTTAAATTTCCTAGTTCACTGGTAGATTATTTTATCAAAAAGGGATTTTTTCCTTATCTCTAAACTGCATTCCATTAATTTTGTTCTCTATTTGATTGCCCATTATTTTACAGGTGAAAAGCTATACAAAAAAATGACAAATATTTTTGAAAAGTTATAATCAATTAACAGTTACTTTTGTCCCTAATGTCATAACAGTTACAATCTTACTGTACCTATTCCAATATAAACACATATTTTTAAAAGAGGCTTGAAAACTACCTGTCACTTTCTTGCTGTGCCTCAATGCAAGACTGATTCTAGCCTATTTCAGCCCAAAACACTTTCTAAGCAAAAAATCTGATAGTACTCTGTGACAAAAGAGTAAGTGCACAAAAATTTTGACATTTTTCACAAATGCAGTATCTTCAGTTGCAGATGTTTTCTCAAAATGTCAGTAATAATAAAATTCTACATTTCTCAAGCAGCAACTATTTCCAAAGGGTGATGCATACTTATAAAATTTGAAACTTCTATTAAATTAGTATTTTAAAAATATCTGGAAATTCCAATTTTGTGCCCATATCTTTGAAATTAACATACCTAAATTCTCCTTGCCATAATGATAACCTCACAGGATAGATGTTTAAACTTTATTAACATTTCATATGTTGCTTCTCCTTTGATAATTCTAAAGAATTTTAACAAAAATTTTAATAATTTCATTGAACAAATATAATTAAGTTTCCACTATGAAGCAGGTACTATGTTAAATGCAAATTATACAAAGAACAATAAGGCATATTACATTGTGTATTGATTAGGAGTGCTTTTCTAAAACATCCTTGAAAATAAAGCAACTTATGCTATACAGGTAAGTGAAATGTAAAACTCATTGAGAGACCCTGTTTTTGTCAATTTCAGCATTTTACCCCACTAAAACAGTTTCAGCAGAAAAGCTAAATTAATTGCTTTGTTTTACCATCTTCTATCACACCGACCACTCTCTGATAAGTATGCTAACGAACTAAAAATAGCCAAAAGATTGATAAGAGTGTAAGAAGAAAAACAAAATAAGACCTCTCCCTGCAATGAATTTTAAGTTATAACGAAAAATATCTCTAAACTCGTTCATGCGAGTTTTATAAACATTGAGTCATACTGCGATACATTTTTATTAATAACATAGAAGGGTTAGAAGAGCAAATGTTTCTGACAGAGCAGATACTTTGTCTTGAAAGCACAAGCTCTCCTTTAAAAAACAAAAAAGTTTCTTTCACACTGCTCTGGAAGCAAGAAACTGGGTTAGGAATTTCTGAAAGCCATCATTAGCTCTTCAGCGCCCCATTCGGCCAGTGAGTTCTGCCAGTTCACCTCCTCCCACAACGGATCCAAATAGCAGTGCTTATCTTTCAAAGCGAACAATTCCCGGTGACATCAAAGGCCCCGTGAGACAACAAGGCCGCTACAGTGGACTTGTCCAACAATGCTGGAGTAAGAGCCTTGAGGAAAACAAGTACAAGTTCCAGCTCTGAAAAGCAACTTTTCACTCTTCTTAAAATTAAACATCCTAAATGTTTACAAATCCAATAGAACCAAATGCAGGTCAATTAACTTTTCCTTTGCTTCCAAATCATATGCCGTCCTCATAAATGGCTTCATTGCATGTTCATTGATCTGCCACGTGCTCTGTATCTCCACGCTGGAATTGTCTATCTTGTATCTGAATCTGCTAATGCACTACAAATCCCTGTAGGGTAAGTAGAGACTAAATAATTCTTTTACAGAATGGTAATCAAAATTTACAGATACTCTAGCAAGGAGCAAAGAATCTGATAATATAATAAATGTGTGGCTGAGAAGAAACTGAACAAGTTTTCTCTTCTTCTAAATATTAGCTCTTTATACCTAAATGCTGAGATTCAGTACTATTAGGTAGAATGGTCTGGAAAGGATAACAGAAAGATTATTTTTGTAGGCTTTTTCTTTAGCATCATTTTCTGCTTTTCTTACTTTTTTCATTTTCCATATTAAGTGATTTGGAGGAAATCAATATTGCCTATGGCTAACCTAACAAATTACCCTATAACTTACTGGCTTAAACCCACAACATTCGTAAGCTTGTGTCTCACTGGGTGTTTCAGGAAGAAGGGCAGGGTCCAGTTGGGTGATTCTTATGCTCCCTACGGCCCTGACGACTGAGGTCACTTGGTGGCACTCGGATGGCAGATTAACTGGTCCAGAGGATCCCAGACAGCTTCATTCACATATAAGGACCTTGGCAGGGATAATCAGAAATCCAGGCTTGGCTGAGAATGTCAGTTACAGGTCTACAGGTGGGCACTCCAACATGGCAGTTTCCGAGTATTCACAGTTCTTGCATGGCAGCCCAGAGATCCCAGAAGGAGTGTTCCAAGAAGCAGAAAGTGGAAGCTGTCTGTTTCTTTAAAACTGGACCCAACAACTAGCATGGCATCACGTCCATCACAGTGCATTGGTCAAAGCAGGCCCAGAGCCCACCCAGGTTCAAGCAGAGGGCACATGGAGCCCACCTCTCCGGCAGAGAAATGGCGGCCCACTTTAGTGTGTCCACCAGCAAACCTCCCTGAGTCCTGCTACGTGCCCCTGGAGATACAAATTGCACTAATTTATCTTTAAATTTCCAACTTTCTAACTTATCTAAGTTTCAGTAAGTCATTTGGCTATTACTTTTAATTAAATAATTATGCCAGTCTTTGGTGAGTTTCTTTTAAACACAGAAGAAAATGAGAATATGAAAAAATGGAATTTCAAGTATATATTTGTTAATTTACAGAACATGTACTTTAATAAAACAGACATAACTGTTCTCACACTTTGGCATTACTTTTAATGTTTCAACAATATTAAATGTAACAGTTCATTTTACCAATAAAGAAATATAAATCTGTCTCCAGAAGCAATAAATAATTACCTGTCCGGGAGGTGGCATCATTCCCATTTCATGGACTGAAATCTGAGACATATAAAAATTAAATAACTTTCTCAAGGCCACCCAGCTGGTAGATGCTAGAGCTGGGACAAGCTGTCTCCCTTGTGACTGAGGACATATATCGCATCTGTGCAATTGACATACATCAATATTTTAGCATAAAATTCTACCATGTCACTCAATGTCATTTATCCTCATTCTCTGTGAAACGTGGCCACTCCATCTTCAGAAGTTCTTATGATCATGTAGGCACAGGATGTCTTAAAAGTCAAGGCATTTATATTCCAAACTTCCATCTGCACCCTAAGGACATAATTTATCTTTACGCCCTATACAACTTGGAGATAATTACATGGCAGTTGGGCTCTTTTTTCTAGCTATCATGCTAATGTTCAATAACTGCACTTTTGACAATCCACTGGCATCTAATTAGCAGAGAACATCTTTGTAAATGCAAACATCATGGCCCTGCCGTAGACCTAAGGTAGGCTCTTGAAGAAGGGGGGAAGGCTAATTGGTCCTCCGGTAACTGCATTGGTGTTGCTTTTAATAAGCCAATTAAGCACAACAATCTCATATTTTAAATCTACAAAATGAGTTTTATTATTTAATGAGAAGCACATATATACTAAATATTAAAATAATGGTTCTTACAAGGCATATTTTCAATGCCTCCAGGAGCATGATATTTTAACACTGTAGAGACATGAGATTATTATAGGATCTGATGGATTTAGAGCATTGATTACATACGTCTCTGAGCTGTATGCGATAAGGAAAATTAGATAGAAATATGCAATCTATAAATTGTATGAAACATGCATTTATATGTGCATTTAAATAGAAATAATCTATGGGAATAATTTTATGATTGGCATGAACCAAAGAATCTCTGAAGTTGGTCTTTAAATTGACTAATAAGAAATGTGAGATATATTTGCTTGCTACATCTTCAATAAAATCTCCCAAAAATCATAAAAGCTATTTCAAAAATGTCTTCACAACATGGCTTTATCTCTCTTTTAAGCAGATTTTGGTGACAAAATTTGAGTAAACAATTTTTATGTTTTTAAGCTACTAAAGAAAATTTAAAACAAATAAAATACAAAGAGAATAATATAATGAACCCGCTTTTGCTCATCACCCAGCTTCAACATTTTTCAAATCATGGCCAATTTTGTTTCATCTTTACCCTCACAAATTCCCCCCACCCCACTGTTCTTAAGGAAATTCCAGATATATCATTTCATCTGTAAGTTGAATAAGCATTTTAAAATTCAAATTTTCCTGTTAGAATAAATATAAAAGTTTAATTTTAATTACTTTTTGAAATGTAGTAAGAAATGAGCATTTTAAGCAAAGTCAAAGGATCGATATTTATCCTACTGGAGAGATTACTATTTTTAAGAAGTTTGGAAGTGTCATTGGGTAGCAAATAATGCTTAATGTAAAATCATTGTTATTAATTCATTAGTGACTCAATATTATTAACCTAGTTCAAACCACAAGATTTTTTTGTTTGTACCACACCTAATTTCAGTGCACTGAAACAGCCTTGTACATATTTAAAATAACATATGATTTTTCATTTATTTACTAATTCAAACTGGTCCTTATCCCAATAGACAAAGCTAGTAATGTTTTCTATTTATCACAAGCTAAATCTTTATCTGACAAAATATTAAAATATATATGTAATATTCCGATTCAGTGGATTTATTCATGCAACAGTCAACAACTATTTATCAGGCACTTAAAATAAGTCAGGCTGTTCTATGTGTTAAAGATAAAATAGAAAACCAGATAGACAAAGACCCTGTCCTCAGAGAGTCTGTGGTCTAGTGGGAAAAACAGACAACTGAGAAAAGAATCACAAACATGTCACATAATGCCATGAAACTGGAACTGCTGTGAAGGAAAAATAAAGCCAAGTAACATGAGAGAAAAGTGATCGCCAGCGACAGCAAGGAGAGGCAGCTTGGCTGACCGGTTCCTGAAGAAGAAACCCTCATGTAGCAACTTGAGTGACGTCAAGGAGCAAGCTCTGCAAGGACGTGGCGATCGCTTTGATGGCGGACAGGGGTTGCTGTCTTACAGGACCTGCAGGGTGACATGAACAGATACCTGCACGCCAATGTTCATAGCAGCATTATTCACAATTGCCAAGAGATGGAAACAACTCAAATGTCCTTCAACAGATGAGTGGATAAACAAAATGTGGTGTATACACATGATGGAATACTACACGGCAGTAAGAAGGAACGATGTTATGAAACATATGACAACATGGATGAACCCTGAAGACATAATGCTGAGCAAAATAAGCCAGGCACAAAAAGAGAAATATTATATGCTATCACTAATGTTAACTTTGAAAAATGTAAAATGAATGGTTTATAATGTAGAATGTAGAGGAAATAGTGATAGAGAGCAATTAAGGAAGGGGGAACGATAATCCAATAAGAACAGATAAGCTATCATGGGTAAATTTAATGTTCTGGGAATGCCCAGGAATAACTATGGTCTGTTAATTTCTGATGGGTATGGTAGGAATAAGTTCACAGAAATGTTGCTATATTAGGTTACTGTCTTGGGGTAGAGTAGGAACATGTTGGAAGTAAAGTAGTTATCTTAGGTTAGTTGCCTTTTTCTTACTCCCTTGTTATGGTCTGTTTGAAATGTTCTTTTAGTGTATGTTTTTTTTCTTTTTTTTTTTTATAGTTGATTTAAAAAAAAGTTAATTAAAAAAAAAAAAAACAAGGAAAAATAATATGCAGAGCCCCCTTGAGGAGCCTGTGGAGAATGCAGGGGTATTCGCCTACCCCACCTCCATGGTTGCTAACATGCCCACAGACATAGGGAACTGGTGGTTTGATGGGTTGAGCCCTCTACCACAGGACCTGCCCTTGGGAAGACTGTTGGTGCAAAGGAGAGGCTAGGCCTCCCTATAGTTGTGCCTAAGAGCCTCCTCCCGAATGCCTCTTTGTTGCTCAGATGTGGCCCTCTCTCTCTAGCTGAGCCAACTTGGCAGGTGAAGTCACTGCCCTCCCCCCTACGTGGGATCGGACACCCAGGGGAGTGAATCCCCCTGGCAACGTGGAATATGACTTCCGGGGAGGAATGTAGACCCGGCATCATGGGATGGAGAACATCTACTTGACCAAAAGGGGGAAGTGAAAGGAAATGAAATAAGCTTCAGTGGCAGAGAGATTCCAAAAGGAGCCGAGAGGTCACTCTGGTGGGCACTCTTACACACCATACAGACGACCCTTTTTAGGTTCTAATGAATTGAGGTAGCTGGCAGTAGATACCTGAAACTATCAAACTACAACCCAGAACCCATGAATCTTGAAATCGATTGTATAAAAATGTAGCTTATGAGGGGTGACAATGGGATTGGGAAAGCCATATGGACCACACTGCCCTTTGTCTCGTTTATGGATGGATGAGTAGAAAAATGGGGGAAGGAAAAAAACAAACAAACAAACAAACAAAGGCACCCAGTGTTCTTTTTCACTTTAATTGCCCTTTTCCACTTTAACTATTATTCTTGTTATTTGTGTGTGTGTGGTAATGAAGGTGTCAGGGGTTGATTTTGGGGATAAGTGCACAACTACGTAATGGTACTGTGAACAATCGAATGTACAATTTGTTTCGTATGACTGTGTGGTATGTGAATATATCTCAATAAAATGAATAAAAAAAAAAAAAAAAGGACATGCAGGAAGGCAGATGGCGCTCGCTCAGGTGCACAAAGTAGAAAGTTGTAGATGAGAGACCAGCCACACAGTCAGAAGCCACATCAGGTAAGACGATGGAGGCTCAGGGAAGGACTCTGGGTTTTATTGTGGGTGTGACAATAAGCCATTGAAGGATTTGGTGCAGGGAAGGAAAGTGATCTAATTTTTAGGTTTAAAAGAGCATTCTGGCTTTTGTGTAGAGAATTAAATACAGAGTGACCAATATGGAAGCAAGGAGACTAATTAAATTGCAACTGAAGTAATCGACACAGGAAATCACGCCAGCTTAGGAAGGGGTAGACCCAAAGATCACGAGAAGAAGTCAGATTCAGAATAAATTTTGAAACTAGAGCTACAGAACTGGGTGAAGGATTATGTGAGAATGTGTGGGAGAGAACAGACGAGAAGACTTCTAGAATTTTCACCTATTTTGTTCTTGTTTAGTTTGAGGTTCCTGTTACACATCTGGAAAGGATCCAGGGAGAATGTTGAATGAAGGAACTGGATGCTTGTGAGAGACCTTGGGGCTGGAGATATGCAGTCGGGATTCATAAGTGTATGAACCATATTTAAAAACATGGAAATGAATTATATCACCTAGAGATGGAGATGGAGAAGAAAATAAACCTGAGGACTATGCCCTGGAAAGATGGGAGGTGCCCACCAAGAAACAATTAGAGAGAGGGGAGGCTGCACAGAAGCATCTGCTACACGTAAATGGGTGCCATGTCCAACTGTGCCCAGCACTGCCACAAGGACAAATCCGAGGAGAACCGAATGTCAACCACAGACTGTCATGAGGGAAAGGCCACCGGTGAATCGAGAATGGTCATTTCAGTGGAGGGGCAGGGACAAAACATTTATTGAAGCAGGCTGAGTACAAAAATAGATATGGAGACAAATAGATCAATGGAACAGAATAGAGAATCCAGAAATAGATCCACACAAATAGAGCGAATGGATCTTTGACAAAGAAGCAAAGGCAATTTAGTAGAGAAAAGACAGGCTTTTCAACAAATGGTGCCGGAAAAAACGGATATCTATATGCAAAACAATGAATCTAGACACAGACACTACCCCTCTCACAAACATTAACTCAAAATAGATCATAGATCTAAATGTAAAACACAAAACTATAAAAATCCTAGATAACATATCGCTACCAACCTATATTCTTGCAATGACCATATTCATGCCTGTAAACCCTCTTTTTAAACTAAAAAGCAGTTCTTCATTTTTATGAGAACCCAATGATACCTGAGCAAAGAGTTATTTGCAAAATTGGTTTTCTTTTGTAAGCAAGTCAATTCTAGTCATTAAGATACTTCATGTGCCAGGAAAGTAAAACAGTGTTTTTTAACATTAAAGGCTTCTGAATATTTTGATTATGTATGAACTTTTGCTACAAGACCAAAGTAATTTTCTTTTAGAGGAGAAAACATTGTCATTGACTCTTTGGGGAAGATTTGGGAAACTTTAATGAATCTCTCTTCCAACAACTTGGGATAGAATATTTAAGAATTCAATAAATTCTTCTGGAGGCTATAAAGTTTGCAAAATAATAATAATAATAGTAATAATAGGGGAGTATCATATATATCTTAGATATAGTTTATCCTATCAAGATGATATTTAAATTTTATTCTGGTTATCATTTGGATTGACCAAATTTTGAGTGCAGAGATGTAAAGAATAGCCTTTTTCTCATTTTAAATGTTAAAGCTTCTCTCAGTAGGAAGTGCTATAACTGTTTAATATACTTCCTCCACAATGTAAGAATCACTTTTGTCATATTAAAATTCCTTCCTTCTTAGCAAGATAAAATTAAAAAGAACTCCAGCTGAATATAATTAAAACTTGCACTATATATCTTCCAGAGAACTGAGTGATTTCTGCACTGTGGGACACACCTATATGCTTTCCTATTGTGGCTGAATTCTTAAGTGCAGTTGAAAGGATCCATGCTGATTAGAATTACATTCTCAATTAGCCAATATTAGCACTGTGCCAAATAATTCACGTAGCATGGTTTCTGTGCTAGACAATCAATTACCATTCAGATGAATCCATGCAGAAATCCATAACTTTTGCTTAGGATCACAGTTTTTGTAATTTAACATATTATTACAGCAGAGGCTTCAAAAGGTCAGGGAGAACAATTGAGAGCAATTTCCAGTTAGTAAATGTTCCTTTATTGTCATAAGAGGGTGAGAAAGCAGATTATAACTGTGTCCTTGATAGGCTCAGAATTTTAATCTATTTTGACATTTCCCTTCCAATATACTTCAAAGTGAACAATTTTATCTAAAAACTATTAAAAATTCACATAGAACTACCAAGATTATGTGTGTTGTTAGCACTTTCCAAGTTGACCAACTTATTGGAAAATTCCAGAAAAGAAATATCAGAAGGAGACTACGCCAGGTAACTGTTTACCTGCCTGGAGGCCTAAGAGAGAACATCTGTATATTTTTTCAAAAGTTGGAATTTAGCAGCATCTTGCTGCCAGAGGAATTCCACCTATTGCAACGGCATAATGAATCAGTCAAGAAAATTCTGTGCTTTATCTTCTTCATTCTAATGTATTAGAGATAGAGAAACACATATTTTAAAAAAAATATAATGTTTTCACCGTACCAAACTAACAGGTAAGTTGAACCCCTAAATTCTTCAACACAGTGAAAAGAGAAATGCCATTGTTTTTTCAAACATAAAGATTAGGACATGTTCATTATCATGTAAGAGTAACATTGACACATTTTCTCTACAGCCTTAAAAGTAACAATAATCCCAACCTTCATATTACTAAATCACCTGAAAACAGAACCCACCGACAGTGTCTGTGTGTCCACAACGAAGAGCACACGGCCCCTAAATGTGGGTGTCTCCAGACTGAGAATTAATCGGACTGTGACTGAGCAGAGCCTTGGTAATTAGGCCAGGTGGATCTTATCAGCAAAACCGCATGCACACAACGGCCCCCTCTCCCCTCAACTCGCCATCCCCAGAACCTTCCCTTGGCTGAAGGAAGCATCTGGAAAAGCCCCCCTTATAAAACCTACTCCTGTGGAGGGGAGCAACTGAGCATCAAGGTCTCCCAACACATTAGCTAGTGTTTTCTTTTGTGATGACTGAGAACAGGTCAGAGAGAGGCTAGATGTAAACCAGGCAGACATGGGGAAGGAAGAGGGGAGTGATCACGACTGTGCAACCCCATTTGGGAAGGATGAGCTCCTTTTGAGAGCTACTTCTCCAAAAGGTGTAACAAGCACAGAGGAAGGGGATTCCCCTTCAGCAGTAACACGCTGTTGAGGTTTGCTCTGCTCTCAGGCTTACTAGACACAGGAGCAAGAGCAGACATTTAAACCCTCTGTACCTCAGTTGTCTTCATCTGTAAAATGGGAACATCAGCACCTGGTCTACAGGGTTGTCATAAAGCCTTAGGTTACTACCTGTCACATGGTAACAACAAAACCAGGGTTTGCTCTTGCTAGTATTATCATCATCGTTATTACTTGAAGTAGTCACTGTCTTAAAATTAAAGACACTTTTCCCAAACCTGCTGTAGAGGAGATAGCAAATGAACAAGGAGCTCTGTTTTTTTTTAACTGCTGCTGTGGTGTTTTGTTTTTTGTTTGTGTGGAACAAGCTTGGTTATGTTAACTCCAGCACACTGGCATTGCCTGGGGGAAAGAAGTGAGCCAGGTGGAAAGATGGGTTTAGTTGAGTTCACTCGAATAACCTACATAAACACATCTGTGCTCAGCCCTTCCCTGGAAGCCATCTTGCTGTACTGCACAGAAAAGCAGCGAAGCTGACCTGAAGGAGGGGACGTGCCTCCCTCGGTGCCAAGGTGCTGGCCGGGGATAATGTGGGTACCGAGAAGGCATTAGAAGTATTAGGCTCATTAATTGCTAAGGATACCAACTACGCTCTTTTTTACTTCTGGCTTGCCTCTTTTGTTTATGTTGTGTTTTTTTTAGTGTTGCCGCTTCTTTGGTAATTTTTATTTTGCAGAAAAGAAGATTGTTTAAAATGCCTAAAATATTTTAAGAAAATGCAAACATGTTGGATTTGAACTACACACTAAACAAATACAGAAAAATTTATATAATAAATATAAAGGCTTTATTTTAATGAAAGAGTTTATGATTCTATCTTTTAAGAACAAACAGAGAGGACTTCTGGGGAAGATGGCTGAGTAGGGAGATCCAGCACTCAGACCTTCTGTCACAGCAACTATTAAATAGGCAGGAACTGTCTGAAACAACTACTGGGAAACTCCAGAGGTCAGAACAACACTATACAGCATCCAGGAAAGAATGGAGGAAGAGGCTGATGAATTACAGTAAAGAACTGTAAATTGCTCCCTCCATACAGCAGCTACCAGTGCCCATCCCCCCTCCCCCCCTTGCAGAAGGTCACCACGAGGTCCAATCCCCGCCAGCTGCTGGCAACAGAGAGGGACGTGAAAATCCTCTTCCCCAAGAACAGCGGTGTGCATGGCACATTACTGATCAGGGCTTTTGATGAGTGAATTCAGATGGCTGGGTCCCAGCTCTGAGGGCAGCTCTTGTTTCAACCATCCCCAGACAGGGGCGGAGGCGGTGAAGACTTAAAGATGCAGCACTTCCTCAGGGCTGCAGAAGACAGTTAGGTGAAGGGCTGCATTGCTGGGCAGGCCTTTGGAGAGCCTCCTTGAACCCCTCTACAAGGTACTCTGGAGGCAGTCTGCACCCCCTTCGTGGGTCCCTAGCCCTGTCTTGGCTGGGAAAGACCAAATTGCGAAAGCCCTCGCAGAATTTGCTCTCCAGGCAAAAGCAGCTTGACTCAACAAAAGGAGTGTAAAAAACTTGTTGAGTCAAGCTGCTTTTGCCTGGAGAGCAAGGCCTGCCAGCTTCAGATACCCAGGAGAGGAAGGTTTGTCCCCTGGGAAACAGAGAGGACAACCAAACTCCTGTAAAACAACAAGCAAAATCCCAGGACAAGACAGAGGCCCAGAAAGACAGGCAAAACCCTGAATAGTACATTCACCTTAGACAGACCTTCCTGACAGGAGGGCTAAAGCTCAAGAAAACCTCTGTCTTCTCACCAGCTGTTTACAAAACAAAAAAACAGACATCCCAGGGAGTAAACTTCAGAGTTAACATTTTAAAATATTAAAATGTACAGTGTGTAACAAAAGAGTGCAAGACACAAAATTGGCATTAAGTTTAGAATGTAATACACAGACTCTGAAAACCAAAATGTATAAAAGGTTGATTGAGCTAGAATAGCAAGCATGCAGAGCAGAACTTAAAGTAACTTACTCCTCAGAAAAGCAAGCTTCAGGGAAGCAATTTATATGGCTGCTAGGAACAACGGGAGGGTGTGGGGGGTGAGGAGGGGGAGCAAGGGAGAGTGAGCTACGTGAGTTACCTGGGGCAGGATGTCCTTGAGCTATGTTTCATTAATTTGCAACTAGACAGGCAGGATGCTGCTACAGAAAAGCGCTATCTAGTGAGGATACGTGGACTTGCTGGTGTCAGCATGACTTGTTTCTTCTCTGCAGGAGCAGAGGCCTTCATGCCATAAAGGATTACTGGAATGTCAGCCTGACTCAGTTGTTTTCTGTTTCTTCTTTGTAGTTCCCTGGATAAAAAGGAAGTTCAAGCAATTCAAGATGGTTAGTGAAACTATTAACCATTCCCTTTTCACAACAGAGAATGGCCCATCTAAAAGAAGAGGATAATGATACCAAAAAAAGAAAAAAAGAAAGAAAATGAGAATGTGTGACATACTAGAGCAAAACCTTTAAAAAATGATCTTAAAAATGCTTAAGGAGATTAAGTAAGGTACATATAAAGAACTACAAAATATCAGGAAAACAACGAACAAATAATATGAGAGCCAAGAGACAGAAATTTTAAAAAAGAACCAAACAGAACTACTGGAGTCGAAGACCACAGTAACTGAAATGAAAAATGTCCAGGAGGGTTTCAAGAGAAGAATGAAGCTGGCAGAAGAAAGAATCAGTGAACTTGAAGACAGACACTTGAAATGAGACTGAGAAGAAAATGAAATATTAGAGGTGAAAATAGCCAAAAACAGCTATGGGACACCATCAAGCACACCAGAATATGTGTTATGGGAACCCTGGAAGGAGCAGAGAGAAAGAAAGGTGCAGAAGGAATAATTAGAGAAATAATGACAGAGAACTTCCCAAACTTAGCAAAAGACATGAATATGCACATCCAAGAAGCTCAGAGAACACAAAACAGGATAAACATGAAGAAAAATATACACTGTCATATACTGATTACACTATCAAATTCAAAAGACAAGGAGAGAATTCTGAAAGCTGCAAGAGAAAAGCAACGTGTCACATACCAGGGAATCCCAATAAGACTGAATGCTGATTTCTCATCAGAAACCACGGGGGCAAGAAGGCAGTGGGTTGAAATACTTAAAGCGCTAAAGCAAAACAACTAACCAGCCAAAAATTTTATATCTGTTGAGACTCTCTTTCAAAAATGAGGGGGAGATTAAGACATTCTCAGATAAACAAAAGCTGAGGGAGTACATCACCAAGAGACCTGCCCGACAAGCAGGGCTAAGGGGAGTTCTTCACACTGAAATGAAAGGACACTAGACAGTGATTCAAAGCAGCATAAAGAAATAAAGATCCGTGGTGAAGATAACCATTCGGGTAATTATAAATGCCAGTATTACTGCATTGTATTGTTTGGTGTGTAACTCCACGTCTTACTACCTACAGGTGCTAAAATGCAAATGCATAAAAAATAATGATAAATCTAAGTTTTTGGACATTCAATGCACAAAAATATAAGTGGTAACAAGTGCAAAAAAATGGTGGGGTTAAAAAAGGATAAAGGAAAAGTATATGTGCATGCAACTGAAGTTAAATTGGTATCAAACCAAATATAATAATTATATATTTAGGATATTAAAATTTAACCCTATGGTAGCCACAAGGAAAACAGGTGAAAAAACATATCCAGATAGAAATGAGAAGGCACTCAATATGGTACAACACTAGAAAGCAAACAAATATAAAAGTAAGTTTTAACAGAAATGAGGGACCAAAAATGTATAAGCCTTAAACAAAGGCTAAATAACAAAATGGCAGAAGAAAGTCCCATATCATCAGTAATGAATTTATATGTAAATGGATTAAACTCTCCAGTTAAAAGGCAGAGATTGTCAGAATGTACCAAAAAGTACGACAACTATATGCTGTCTACAAGGGACTCACTGTAAAGTCAAAGATAAGAGTAGGTTGACAGTGAAAGGATGAAAAAAATGTAATATGCAAGTAATAACCAAAAGACAGCTGGGGTGATTATACTAATATCAGATAAAATAGACTTGAAGTCAAAAACAATTATGAGGGACAAAGATGGTCTTTACATACCGATAAAAGGCACAATTCAACAGGAAGATCTAACAATTATAAATATGTATGCACCTAACAGTAAAGCCCCAAAATAAACGAAACAAATACTGACAGATTTGAAGGGAGAGATTGACGGTTCTACATTAATAGTAGGCAAGACACCACTTTCAATATAGACATCTAGTCAGAAGATCAATAAGGAATTACAGACTTGAATGATACACTAAACCAGCTAGACCTAACAGATACATATAGAACACTGCACCCAACGAAAACAGAATACACATTCTTCTTCTATACACATGGATCATCCTCAAGGACAGACCATATGCTGCGTCACAAAAATAAGTCTCAGTAAATTCAAAAATATTAAAATTATACAATGTACACTCTCTAACCACAGAGGAATGAAGCTAAAAATCCAGAGACCAGAAGGAGAAAGGAAAAAAAACCACAAATATGTGGTAATAAAAATTATGCCCTTAAACAACCAATGGGTTAAAGTGTAAATAAGAAGTGAAATTGGGAAATATCTCGAAGCAAATGAAAATGAAAATACAACATGCCAACACTTAAAGGATGCAGTGAAGGCAGTGATGAGAGGGAAATTTACAGCTCTAAATTTCAAGTCACAGACCTAACCTCAAAACAGGAAGAACTAGGAAAAGAAGAGCAAACTAAACACAAGGCAAGCAGAAGAAAGGAAATAACAGATTAGAACAGAGATAAATGAAATAGAAAAAAAATAGAATTAACAAAACCAATAGTTGGTTCAACAAAATCGACAATTAGCTACACCGACAAAGAAAAAAAGAGGACACAAATTTCAAAAATCAGAAATTAAAAGGGGGACATTACTTCCAGCCCCACTGAAACAAAAAGTACTATAAGTGGATACTATAAACAACTGTGTGCCAATAAATTAGATAACCTAGACGAAATGGACAAATTCTTAGAAACACACAAACTACCAACATTGACTCAATATGAAATAGAAGATCCCAAATGAATTACTAAAGAGAATGAATCAGTAATAAAAACCTCCCAACAAGGAAAAGCACAGGACCAAATGGTTGCAAAGGGGAATTCTACCAAACATTCCAAGACTTAACTCCAATTCTGCTCAAACTCTTCCCAAAAATTGAAGAGGAAGGAACACTCCCTAATGGAGACTAGGAAACCAACATCACACTCATGCCAAAGCCAAATAAAGATGCCACAAGAAAACTACAGACCAATATCCCTTATGAATATAGATGCAAAAATCCTCAACAAAATACTAGCAAACTGAATCCAACAGCATATTAAAAGAACTACGCACTATGATCAAGGGGGATCTATCCCTGTGTATAGAAAGATTGGTTTCACATAATAAAATCAATTAATGTAAAACACCACATGGTCATCTCAATTGACACAGAAAAGGCATTTGACAAAATACAGCACCCTTTCTTAATGAAAACACTTAGAACACTAGGAATAGAAGGAAACTTCCCCAACATGATAAAGGGCATATATGAAAAGTCTACAGCTAACATCCAACTTAATGGTGAAAAACTGAAAGCTTTCCCACTAAGATCAGGAACAAGAAGAGGACGCAAGTCACCACTGTTATTCAATATTGCAGTGAAAGTTCTTGCCAGAGCAATTAGGCAAGAAAAAGAAATAAAAGGCATCCAAATTGGAAAGGTAGAAGTACAACTTCCCCTATTTGCAGACACTATGATCCTGATAGCTGGAAAATATGGATAGCTGGAAAATATGTTTACCCTAGCTGAGCTTAGCAGTCTATTCTTTGTACTTAGTTCCCAGAAGGACATTAGCTAGACCTTCTCGGTTCTGCTTACAGGAATATCAGAACAGAATAGCATCAAGAATACCCTGTAGCCCAGTGAATCACTGAATTCCTCATCAAAAGACAAAAGTTTGAAAAGAGGCATGAAGACCCAGCATATAAGAACTTGCTTATCAGATCTAATCATTGAAACTAGAACAACAAGATGTGCTTGAGACAACACAGGATTGAGAAATTTGCCCATCCCTTCTTCACAAAGACCCAGCATCATCACTGACCAGACAAGAATGAATCATGTAGCCATTTCTTAGTTTTGACCCCTATTCCATTTCCTTTACTTATAAAAACCTTAACTCACACTCACACTTTGGATTGGTTTGGGGAAGATGCCTCCAGTTTCTTGCTTGTATACTTGCAATAAAATCACCTTCTCACTGAGAGACATGTTTCTTCTTTGTAGCGCTTGGTCATGTGGGCCATTCTGTTGGAAAGATTCATGCTTACAGTATCAATCCCATATATAGAAAATCCTGAAAAATCCACAACAAAGCTCCTAGAGCGAATAAATGAATTCAGCAAAGTGGTAGGGTACAAGATCAACACCCAAAATTTGGCTGTGTTTCTATACACAAGCAATGAACAACTGAAATAAGAAATCAAGAAAAAAGTTCCATTCACAATAGCAACCAAAGGAATCAAATATCTAGGAATAAATCTAGCCAAGGCGCAGAAAACTACAAAATATTGCTAAAAGAAATTAAAGAAGACCTAAATAAATGGAAGGATATTCTGTGTTCATCTATTGGAAAACTAAAAATCATTAGATGCCAATACTACCCAAAACAATTTATAGATTCAATGCAATATCAATTAAAATTCCAACACTTCTTTGCAGAAATGGAAAAGCCAATCATCAAATTTATATTGAAGGGTAAGGGGCTCCAAATATATAAAGTCATCTTGAAAACAAAGACAAGTTGGAGGACTCACACTTACCAAGCTTAAAACTTACTACAAAGCCACAGTAATCAAAACAGCATGGTACTGGCACAAGGACAGACATATTAACTAATGGAATAGAATTTAGAACTCAGAAATCAACTTTCACATTTATGGCCAAGATTTTTGACAAGGTGACACAGACTACTTAATTGGGAAAGAACAGTCTCTTCAACAAAGGGTGCTAGGAAAAGCAGATATCCATTTGCAAAAAGGAGGAGGACCCTTACCTCATACCAGATACAAAAGTCAACTCAAAACAGATCAACCACCTAAATATAGACACTAAAACTATCAAACTCCTAGAAGAAAATGTAATGAAGCATCTTCAGGACCTTGTGTTAGGCAATGGTTTCTCAGCCTTCATACCCAAGGCACAAGCAACCAAAGAAAAAATAGATAAATGGGACTCATCAAAATAAAAAAAAAACTTTTGTTCCTCAGAGGACTTTATCATGAAGTAAAAGGACAACCTACAAAATGGGAGAAAATATTTGTAAACCACATATCCGATAAAGGATTATTATCTAGTATATATAAAGAAATCTTTCAATATAACAAAAAGACAACCCAATTTTAAAATGGGCAAAAGACGAATAGACATCTCTCCAAAGAAGATAAACAAGTGGCCGAAAGCACGTGAAAAGATGCTCAACATCATGAGCCATCAGGGAAATGCAAATCAAAATCACAATGAGATACCATTTCAGACTCATTAGCATGACTGCTGTTTTAAAAATGGAAAATAATTGTGGAGAAATAGAAACACTCATTCACTGCTGGTGAGAATGTAAAATGGTGTAGCCACTGTGGAAGACAGTTTGGCAGTTCCTCAGAAAGCTAAGTATAGAACTACCATATGATCCAGCAATCCCACTACTCAGTATATGCACAAAAGGATTGAAAGCAAAGGCTCAAACAGATATTTGCAAACTGAAGTGCATAGCAGCATTTTTTCACAATTGCCAAAAGTTGGAAGCAACCCAAGTGTCCATCAACTGATGAAAACAAAAACACATGTGGAAAAAAAGAATGAAGTTCTGATGCATGCAACATGGATGAACCCTGAAGACATCACATTGAGTGAAATAAGCCAGACACCAAAGGACAAATATTGTATTATCTCACTGAGTTGAAGCAATTAGCATAAGCAAACGCATAGAGTCAGAATCTAGAATATAGGTTACCAGGGGACAGGCTGGGGATTAGGGAATGGGAATTCAAGGGTTAAAACATACAGGGTTCCTATTTGGAATGATGGAAATGCTCTGGTCAATGGATAATGATGATGGTAGCTCAACATTGTGAATGGAATTAACAACACTGAATTATATATCTGAATAAGATTAAAAGGGGATACAGCAGATTGCACATATAGTAACAGAATAAAAAATTTTTAAATCCATGGAATTACCTTACACAAACAGCGAACCCTAAGTTAAACCATGGACTTTAATTAATAGTGCAATTATTAAAATGTGCTATCATTAATTGTAACAAATGTTCCACACCAATGCAAGGTGTTGGTGGTGGGGTAGTGTATGGGAATCCTGTATTTTATGCATGCTTGTTCAGTAAACCCACAACTTCTTGAATAAAGGATATTATATATATATTTTAAAAGAACAAGTGGAGAAGGACTGAGTTATTCATAGCTATCAACGGAAGTCATGTAAGGTTCACCAATGATGCAATGAGGAAAGGCAGGTGTTTCTATAATGTGTAATTCACCGAGCAAACCAACATTTACCGAGTACCTTGTGTGTGTCAGGTACTTTTGCAGGGGCTGGTATAGCCATGAATGGAAAAGACAGCGGCTCTGCCCTAGGAAGTTGTATTCTATTATATTCCAGAGGATGTTTCTGCATGGGCATCAGGGTTGGGGGGAAAGAGATGGAATGCAAGAAAAGAAATGAGTCAACTCCATAACATGATATGGAGTAAAACTAAGCAGACAGGGAAAGAAGAAGAAACAAGAGCTTGGTGAAATGGGGGGAGGTGGACATTTTAAATAGTGGGATGAAACAGGCCTTACCGAGAAGGCAGGATTTGAGCAAAGCCTGGAGAAGATGGGGAAGAAAGCCTTGCAGGTATCTGGGGATGATCATTCGAGGCAGAGGGCACAGCAGATGCACACACCCTGCAACAGGAGCATGTGTGGTGTGGTGCAAAGTCAAGGAGACGCTGTTGCAGAAGCAGAGAGAACAAGGCATCGAGTGGAAGGAGATGACATAGCAGAATATCAGGGGGCCACATGGTGTAGGACATAAAATGCCACTGTCAAGACTTTGGCTTCTGCCCTGAAGGAGGTGAGAAGCGAGTGAAGGGATGTAGGAGGGAAGGGAGAATTGCCGGACTGCTGTACTTGAGTAGAGGGGACGGGTCCTAGCGTTCAGGGCCAGAGATGGAAGCACAGAGAATTCCTCCACAGTTAGGAGAGGAAAGGCACGGCATATGGGTGCAGGGCTGGTGGGTGGATACGGGCAACAATGGGAACCTGCCAAAACCCTCTTCTGATTGCTTTTACTTTCTCAGTAAAATAGTAAGCAAGGCTGCCTGTGAAAATCAACACTATCCATAAAAATGCCCAACATTTAAAAAGATATTCCAGGAACTTCTACATATCTTGAAGTAAATACAAAAGTTAAGGTTCAACATCAGAAATGCAATATAATGGAGTTACTCTGCCCACCGCCCAATCAGTGGACACCAAAGAGAGCTCACAGTGAGGCAGCCCCTACAGAGAGGAAGGACAGATGCACCAGGAAATCTGCAGACACCATCCAGGCCAGGTTCTCATGCCATTCCTTTTATTATCATCATTATTATTATTATTAAAAAATACCTTTTAGAAGTTTCATTGGGCAAGTTGAAGGCTTACAGAAAAATCATGCAGAAAATAGAGTTCCCATAAACCCCCTCTGTGCTGGTTTCAATGTATTTTGTCCCCCAAAAGGCCATTATCTTTAATGCAATCTTGTGTGGGCAGACATATTGTTTTAGTTTGCTAATGCTGTGAGGAATGCAAAACACCAGAGATGGATAGGCTTTTATAAAATGGGGGTTTATTTCACTACACAGTTACAGTCTTAAGGCCACAAAATGTCCAAGGTAACACATCAGTAATCGGGTACCTTCACTGGAGATGGCCAATGGCGTCCGGAAAACCTCTCTTAGCTGGGAAGGCACATGGCTGGCGTCTGCTCCAAAGTTCTGGTTTCAAAATGGCTTTCTCCCGGGATGTTCCTCTCTAGCAAGCTTGCTCCTCTTAAAAACGTCACTCATAGCTGCACTCCATTCAGTCGCTTTGAGTCAGCATGTTTTATATGGCTCCACTGATCAAGGCCCACCCTGAATGGGTGGGGTCACACCTCCATAGGAGTATCTCACCGAAGTCACCACCCACAGCTGGGTGGGGCACATTCCAAGCAAATCTAACCAGCACCAAAAGGTCCACAAAGATAATGGCATTTGGGGGACACAATACATTCAAACCGGCACACATATTAGTATTGATTAGATTTTGGAATCCTTTGAGTGTTTCCATGGAGATGCGACCCATCCAACTGTGGGTGATAACTCTGATTGGATAATTTCCATGGAGATGTGGCCCCGTCCATTCAGGGTGGGTCTGAATTAAATTTCTGGAGCACTATATAAGCTCAGACAGAAGAAGTAAGCTTGCTACAGCCAAGAGAGACACTTTGAAGAATGCACAGAAGCGGAGAGAGCACCTGCAGATGAGAGATAGTTTGAAGATGGCGGTGAAACAGACTTGTGCTCTGGAGAAGCTAAAAGAGGAAAAATGCCCCAAGAGCAACTAAGAGTGACATTTTTGAGGAACTGCAGCCTAGAGAGGAACGTCCCGGGAGAAAGCCATTTTGAAACCAGAACTTCGGAGCAGATGCCAGCCACGTGCCTTCCCAGCTAACAGAGGTTTTCCGGATGCCATTGGCCATCCTCCAGTGAAGGTACCTGATTGTTGATGTGTTACCTTGGACACTTTATGGCCTTAAGACTGTAACTGTGTAACCAAATAAATCCCTTTTATAAAAGCCAATCTATTTCTGGTGTTTTGCGTTCTGGCAGCATTAGCAAACTAGAACACCCTCCCATGCACAGTTTTCCATATTTCGCATTAGTGCAGTACATTTGTTACAACTGATGAAACAATACTTCACCCAACTCTGACTCGTGGTGGGCCATTTCAGAAACTTTCTTGAAGTCTCTGCCTATGAAACAGAACACAGAAACGCAGGAGGTAAAACAGCGACATCCACACTTAGTAACATTTATGAAACGAAAACAAAAACACATGAATGCTAAGTAACAACTGGCTCCTCTTCACAGAGTAAAAGGAAGTGACAGGAAATCACTATAAAAATTATTTAAAATGTGTGAAGTCCATCGCGTTCCCTTGCACCCTGGTCTCCGAGGGGCGCACGTGTGTGTTGGGACCACACCCACTGCCCTCCCGCAGAAAAGGCGACCCTCCAACACACACACGCGCACACACATGCACGCGCAAACACAGAAGTCTACCCAGGTCCCTTTTGCCACTTTGTACTTAGGCTCCATTTGTTTTCTGAAAAGGCATTTCTGAATTTATAGGGCACTGGTATGAAACACTGAATTATGTTTTGTTTTCTGTATGTGTATTTTTCTTATTGCTTGCAAAGAAGAGAGAAAGGTAGAACCTGATATTTCCTTCAAAAGGCCCTTGAGCACATGCATTAGTCATATGCATCTTTAGAAATCAACTTACAGAGATACTTTCTTGCCAACCTATAGTTGACTCACTATCTTCCAAATGTCCCCCAGTGCTACTTCCCTAGCCCCATGTTGTCTAATAGTCATGAAGCCATCTGCAGGAACTATACTAACAATCCCTTTTTTTGTCATCTTTACATGGTTCCTAGGTGTTAATGAGGGTCCCCAAATATAACTCTATACTGTAATTGATGTTATGGACTACACAATGTTTCACCAAAAGATCTAACAAAATCCTTGGAATTGCTTACTATAAAAAGTTAGTGTAACAAGCCATAGTAAGAGAAAACATGGAAATGGCAAATAATTCATTAAAATCAGTATTTGTAATCTACTTGCCACATATGTGTGATCTATGTTTCTATCACAGTGATAAAACTTCTTAAAAAGTAACTTTATAATTTGGTCCTATTATATTCACTTCCCCCATCTCCATCATCACATATACATAAATCCAACTGCAAAATATCTGATCATAATTTCATTTACAAACAGTCAAGTTCATATCCAAAATGTAAAATTATTGAAGGGTTTTCTGCTGAGGATCCAGGAAAACAGGATTTGAAAATATATAATTAGATAACCAAATAAGTCAAGGCGATGTTTTCAATTTTTCTTGTGTCATCAACGAGACTAGAAATAATCGCCTGCCTGGCTCTGTTCCCAAAATTAGAAACTTTTCCAGGTGAAAGTCAAAGTTCCTAAACAAGATTTGGGTCTATCAAGTGCAGAAGGTTGGCATTTTTGAGGTCAGAATCAATGAACACACGAAGACAAAGTGGAGTCAAAGGCATGTTTCAGCAGTTTCGATCTGTCCATCTTTCAGAAATGATATATTTTAGAACACCAAACACACAGCTGTGCCAGCAGAGATTTTTAATTAGCTTCCCAGCGTTACAGCAATAATGGAGGGAGCTGAACTTGGGTCACCACTTAGTGTGTTTGGGATCCTTTGAAAATGGACTTTTGTTCTCTTTTGAGCCGTGGCACTGACTGCCCTGCATCCCTCCACAGGAGTTTTGCAGAGGGACAAATCAACTGTGGCACAAACAGTTTCTAATTAACAGTGACAGGATATTGACTGGGGTAACAATTGCTTGACAGAAGCCAGAGAAAAGTTTTAGGGCCATGAATTTTCCGTTACATTCAGAAGCAATTATTCTGCTCTCAAGATTTTAGCTTGAG